>NC_074685.1:6529296-6634296 GCF_029448725.1 Salvelinus fontinalis
AGCCCTACACAGAGCCCTGGCCTACACAGCCCTACACAGAGCCCTGGCTTACACAGCCCTACACAGAACCCTAGCTTACACAGCCCTACACAGAACCCTAGCTTACACAGCCCTACACAGAGCCCTGGCCTACACAGCCCTACACACCTACACAGCCCTACACAGAAGTGTGTGTGTGTGTGTGTGTGTGTGTGTGTGTGTGTGTGTGTGTGTGTGTGTGTGTGTGTGTGTGTGTGTGTGTGTGTGTGTGTGTGTGTGTGTGTGTGTGTGTGTGTGTGTGTGTGTGTGTGTGTGTGTGTGTGTGTGTGGTGAGAGGTGAAGATAGCAACTGGTTGAGTGGGCAGCTGACTGAAGGTGCTCAGAGGAGAACACAACTGATAGAAAGAGAACGAGAGAGAGGGTGAAGGAGAGGGGAGGGAATGAGGGGAGGGAATGAGATAGAGACAAAGGAAGGCACAAAGTAAGAGAGGATATGTCAGAGAGAAGGAAAGACAAAATAAGAGAGGATAGGTCAGAGAGAAAGAAAAGAGAAAGAAAGACAAAATAAGAGAGGATATGTCAGAGAGAAAGAAAGACAAAATAAGAGAGGATATGTCAGAGAGAAAGAAAGACAAAATAAGAGAGGATATGTCAGAGAGAAAGAAAGACAAAATAAGAGAGGATATGTCAGAGAGAAAGAAAGACAAAATAAGAGAGGATATGTCAGAGAAAGAAAAGAGAAAGAAAGACAAAATAAGAGAGGATATGTCAGAGAGAAAGAAAGACAAAATAAGAGAGAAAGAAAGACAAAATAAGAGAGGATATGTCAGAGAGAAAGAAAAGAGAAAGAAAGACAAAATAAGAGAGGATATGTCAGAGAGAAAGAAAGACAAAATAATAGAGGATATGTCAGTGAGAAAGAAAGACAAAATAAGAGAGGATATGTCAGAGAGAAAGAAAGACAAAATAAGAGAGGATATGTCAGAGAGAAAAAGACAAAATAAGAGAGGATAGGTCAGAGAGAAAGAAAGACAAAATAAGAGAGGATATGTCAGAGAGAAAGAAAGACAAAATAAGAGAGGATATGTCAGAGAGAAAGAAAGACAAAATAAGAGAGAAAGAAAGACAAAATAAGAGAGGATATGTCAGAGAGAAAGAAAAGAGAAAGAAAGACAAAATAAGAGAGGATATGTCAGAGAGAAAAAGACAAAATAAGAGAGGATAGGTCAGAGAGAAAAAGACAAAATAAGAGAGGATATGTCAGAGAGAAAGAAAGACAAAATAAGAGAGGATATGTCAGAGAGAAAAAGACAAAATAAGAGAGGATATGTCAGAGAGAATAAGACAAAATAAGAGAGGATATGTCAGAGAGAAAGAAAGACAAAATAAGAGAGAAAGAAAGACAAAATAAGAGAGGATATGTCAGAGAGAAAGAAAAGAGAAAGAAAGACAAAATAAGAGAGGATATGTCAGAGAGAAGGAAAGACAAAATAAGAGAGGATAGGTCAGAGAGAAAGAAAGACAAAATAAGAGAGGATATGTCAGAGAGAAAGAAAGACAAAATAAGAGAGAAAGAAAGACAAAATAAGAGAGGATATGTCAGAGAGAAAGAAAAGAGAAAGAAAGACAAAATAAGAGAGGATATGTCAGAGAGAAAGCACTGAATCCCCATTTCTCCTTTCCAAGCCACCCTCAACTGTCTACAATCTCTCTCTCATTTTTCTCTTCTACTCCTTGTTGTTCTTCCTCCCCTATGGGTGGTCTGGTCTCCTAACCACTTCCAGATCAATTAGAGAGTGTGTATGTGTGTGTTGAGTTTACAAGGGCACAGAGTGCGAGGCAACAGCTCCTCTCCATATGCCAAGGAACATGACACGCACCTCTTACATCTGACCTCTCCTGCCCTAACAGGCGGACATTTCTACCACACACACACGCACAAAGTATGTAGTTGTGTGGAGAAAAATAATTAAATCAATTCCAGTGGTGATGCATGGTCATACACGACATGGACAAAAGTATGTGAACACTCTTTCAAATTAGTGGATTCAGCTATTTCAGCCTCACCCGTTGCTGACAGGTGTATACAATTGAGCACACAGCCATGCAATCTTCATAGACAAACACTGGCAGTAGGATGGCCCGTACTGAGGAGCTCAGTGACTTTCAACGTGGCACCGTCATAGGATGCCACCTTTCTAACAAGTCAGTTCATCATATTTCTGCCCTGCTAGAGCTGCCCTGGTCAACTCTAAGGGATGTTATTGTGAAGTAGAAACGGCTAGAATAACGGCTTAGCGACAAAGTGGTAGGCCACACAAGCTCACAGAACGGGACCACGTGCTGAAGCACGTAGCGCGTAAAATGTGTCTGTCCTTGGGTGCAACACGCACTACCGAGTTCAAAACTGTCTATATTAGCAACATCATTCCAAGAACTGTTTGTCGGGAGCTTCATGAAATGAGTTTCCATGGCAGAGCAGCCGCACACAAGCCTAACATCACCATGCGCAATGCCAAGCGTTGGCTGGAGTTGTGTAAAGCTTGCCGCCATTGGACTCTGGAGCAGTGGAAATGCGTTCTCTGGAGTGATGAATCACGCTTCACCATCTGGCAGGCCGACGAACAAATCTGGGTTTGGCGGATGCCAGGAGAACGCTACCTGCCCCAATGCATAGTGCCAACTATAAAGTCTGGTGGTGGAGGAATAATGGTCTGGGGCTGTTTTTCATGGTTCGGGTTAGGCCCCTTAGTTCCAGTGAAGGAAAATCTTAACGCTACAGCATACAATGACATTCTAGACAATTCTGTTTGTATTTGTATTTATTAAGGATCTCCATTAGCTCTTGGGGTCGAGCAACATTAAGGCAGGTATATGCAATAAAAATATAACACAACATTACATTTCAAAACACTTTACCCAATACATTTAGTGTGTTCCCTCAAACCACTACTCCCCTATCACATACTTACAACACAACTGTTCTTCCAACTTTGTGGCAACAGTTTGGGGAATGCCCTTTCCTGTTTCAGCATGACAATGCCACTATGCACAAAGCGAGGTCCATACAGAAATGGTTTGTCGAGATCGGTGCAAAGTACGGAGGGATCCTTGATGAAAACCTTCTCCAGACTGCTCAGGACCTCAGCCTGGGGAGAAGGTTCACCTTCCAACAGGACAACGACCCTAAGCCAAGACAATGCAGGAGTGGCTTTGGGACAAACCTCTGAATGTCCTTGAGTGGCCCAGCCAGAGCCCAGGAATCTCTGGAGACCTGAAAATAGTTGTACAGCGACGCTCCCCATCCAACAAGATAAAGCTGAAGAGGATCTGCAGAGAAGAAAGGGAGAAACTTCCCAAATCCAGGTGTGCCAAGCCTGTAGCGTCACACCAAAGAAGACTTGAGGTTGTAATCGCTGTCAAAGGTGCTTCAAAAAAGTACTAAGTGAAGGGTTTGAATACTTACAGTGGAAGTCGGAAGTTTACATTAGGTTGGAGTCATTAAAACTATTTTTCAACCACTCCATAAATGTATTTTTAACAAACTATAGTTTAGCAAGTCGGTTAGGACATCTACTTTGTGCATGACACAAGTAATTTTTCCAACAATTTTTTACAAACAGATTATTTCACTTATAATTCACTGTATCACAATTCCATTGGGTCAGAAGTTTACATACACTAAGATGACTGAGCCTTTAAACAGCTTGGAAAATTTCAGAAAATGATGTCATGGCTTTAGAAGCTTCTGATAGGCTAATTGACATCATTTGAGTCAATTGGAGGTGTACCTGTGGATGTTTTTCAAGGCCTACTTTCAAACTCAGTGCCTCTTTGCTTGACATCATGGGAAAATCAAAAGAAATCAGCCAACACCTCAGAAAATAAATTGTAGATCTCCACAAGTCTGATTCATCCTTGGGAGCAACTTCCAAACGCCTGAAGGCACCACGTTCATCTGTACAAACAATAGTACGCAAGTATAAACACCATGGGACCACGCAGCCGTCATACCGCTCAGGAAGGAGATGCGTTCTGTCTCCTAGAGATGAACGTACTTTGGTGCGAAAAGTGCAACTCAATCGCAGAACAACAGCAAAGGACCTTGTGAAGATGCTGGAGGAAACAGGTACAAAGTATCTATATCTACAGTAAAATGAGTCCAATATCGACATAACCTGAAAGGCCGTTCAGCAAGGAAGAAGCCACTGCTCCAAAACCGCCATTAAAAAATGCCAGACTATGGTTTGCAACTGCACATGGGGACAACGATCATACTTTTTGGAGAAATGTCCTCTGGTCTGATTAAACAAAATAGAACTGTTTGGCCATAATGACCATCGTTATGTTTGGAGGAAAAAGTGGGAGGCTTGCAAGCTGAAGAACACCATCCCAACCGTGAAGCACGGGGGTGGCAGCATCATGTTGTGGGGTGCTTTGCTGCAAGAGGGACTGGTGCACTTCACAAACTAAATGGCATCAAGAGGAAGGAAAATTATGTGGATATATTGAAGCAACATCTCAAGACATCAGTCAGGAAGTTAAAGCTTGGTCGCAAATGGGTCTTCCAAATGGACAATGACCCCAAGCATACTTCCAAAGTTGTAGCAAAATGGATTAAGGACAACTAAGTCAAGGTATTGGAGTGGCCATCACAAAGCCCTGACCTCAATCTTATAGAAAATTGTGGGCAGAACTGAAAAAGCGTGTGCGAGCAAGGAGGCCTACAAATCTGACTCAGTTACACCAGCTCTGTCTGGAGGAATAGGCCAAAATTCACCCAATTTGTTGTGCGAAGCTCGTGGAAGGCTACCCGAAACGTTTGACCTAAGTTAAACAATTTAAAGGCAATGCTACCAAATACTAATTGAGTATATGTAAACTTCTGACCCACTGGGAATGTGATGAAAGAAATAAAATCTGAAATAAATTTTTCTCTCTACTATTATTCTGACATTTCACATTTTTAAAATAAAGTTGTGATCCTAACTGACCTAAGACAGGGAATTTTTACTTGGAATAAATGTCAGTAATTGTGAAAAACTGAGTTTAAATATATTTGGCTAAGGTGTATGTAAACTTCCGACTTCAAATGTATGTAAATATGTTACGTTATTTATACGTTTTTTTAATACATTTGCCTACATTTCTAAAAACCTGTTTTTGCTTTGTCATTATAGGGTATTGTGTGTAGATTGAGGAGGGGAAAAAACAATTTAATCCATTTTAGAATACGGCTGTAACGTAACAAAATGTGGAAAATGTCAAGGGGTCTGAATGCTTTTCGATTGCACTGTACATGCCAATATCTTCGCCACACACCACTCCCATTTTTCTTGTCTGAACATTTAAAACTATATTCAAGACACGTTATCTTCAGACATATTATAGATGCGGGCTTCCCAACTAGGCATATAGGCCTACACGTTTCTGATTTAAAACAAACCACAGCTTTAAAATAAGTTAATGATGCTCTGTGGTGAAGTATTTCAAATGATTTAATTTATTTCTGTATAGTAATTAGGCCTATATAATTTTGGCAAATATATTTAAATTTACTTTAGGCTGCAGTGATTACTGTTACGTCATGTCCTATGTTGAGGCAACTCAACACATTAGGAATTTTATTTTATTGTTTGCCTGCAAATACTTTATTACAAAAGTATTTCGCCTCCCAGTCAATCCACCAAAACACACGCGCACAAACACACACACACACACACACACACACACACACACACACACACACACACACATACACACATACACACATACACACACACACACACACACATACACACACACACACACACACACACACACACACACACACATACACACATACACATACACACACACACACACACACACACACACATACACACACACATACACACACACACACACACACACACACACACACACACACACACACACACACACACATACACACACACACACACACACACACACACACACACACACACACACACATACACACATACACACACACACACTCATATGCACATCCTCCAAAGGCTATTCTTAGCAGCAGCATTCTATTTTTAGCCTGCTGCCGGTTTCCAAACGTTGAACAGGGAGAGATTGGTTCCACAAAGAGAGCTGGAGTTCCACTGGGGCTGTGTGTGTGTGTTCTAATTGATGAGCCTTACTGAGAGCTTCAGTTGTTTTCAATCTACAACACAGACACACACACCATAGAATGGAGTGAAATAGGGTTAGTAGAAGAGGGGTGAGGAATGCAGGAGTTCTAAGAGTTATAAATAGCCATTATCCTGGGCCTCCTGCACCAAATACAACAAGCACAAATACAGAACACACACACGCGCCCCCACACACATGCGTGTGCGCGCACACACACACACACACACACACACACACACACACACACACACACACACACACACACACACACTTCGTTATGGAAAGAAAACAACCCAGACAAAGGAGTGTCTCTTCTGCTCCATTCAGGGTTTCACAGCTAGGTCATCTTTGACCATGTTTATCAATACAGAGACAGGGACTGAAAAATATCTGTCGTTCTGCCCCTGAACAAGGCAGTTAGCCCACTGTTCCCCGGTAGGCTGTCATTGCCTAGTTAAATAAAGGTTAAAAAATTTAAAAAAGAGTGAGAGATAGAAAGGCTTGCATGTGAGAGAGGAGAGAAACAGAGTGAGAGGAGGAGAGATAGAAAGGCTTGCATGTGAGAGAGGAGAGAAACAGAGTGAGAGGAGGAGAGATAGAAAGGCTTGTATGTGAGAGAGGAGAGAAACAGAGTGAGAGGAGGAGAGATAGAAAGGCTTGCATGTGAGAGAGGAGAGAAACAGAGTGAGAGGAGGAGAGATAGAAAGGCTTGCATGTGAGAGAGGAGAGAAACAGAGTGAGAGGAGGAGAGATAGAAAGGCTTGCATGTGAGAGAGTAGAGAAACAGAGTGAGAGGAGGAGAGATAGAAAGGCTTGCATGTGAGAGAGGAGAGAAACAGAGTGAGAGGAGGAGAGATAGAAAGGCTTGCATGTGAGAGAGGAGAGAAACAGAGTGAGAGGAGGAGAGATAGAAAGGCTTGCATGTGAGAGAGGAGAGAAACAGAGTGAGAGGAGGAGAGATAGAAAGGCTTGCATGTGAGAGAGGAGAGAAACAGAGTGAGAGGAGGAGAGATAGAAAGGCTTGCATGTGAGAGAGGAGAGAAACAGAGTGAGAGGAGGAGAGATAGAAAGGCTTGCATGTGAGAGAGGAGAGAAACAGAGTGAGAGGAGGAGAGATAGAAAGGCTTGCATGTGAGAGAGGAGAGAAACAGAGTGAGAGGAAGAGGAGAGATAGAAAGGCTTGCATGTGAGAGGAGAGAAACAGAGTGAGAGGAGGAGAGATAGAAAGGCTTGCATGTGAGAGAGGACAGAAACAGAGTGAGAGGAGGAGAGATAGAAAGGCTTGCATGTGAGAGAGGACAGAAACAGAGTGAGAGGAGGAGGAGAGATAGAAAGGCTTGCATGTGAGAGAGGAGAGAAACAGAGTGAGAGGAGAGATAGAAAGGCTTGCATGTGAGAGAGGAGAGAAACAGAGTGAGAGGAGGAGAGATAGAAAGGCTTGCATGTGAGAGAGGAGAGAAACAGAGTGAGAGGAGGAGGAGATAGAAAGGCTTGCATGTGAGAGAGGAGAGAAACAGAGTGAGAGGAGGAGAGATAGAAAGGCTTGCATGTGAGAGAGGAGAGAAACAGAGTGAGAGGAGGAGGAAAAGACCCATCATCATTGATCTGTCTTCCAGAAGACACCTACACACTCGGGGTCAGCGAGGAAACAGGAGAGGAGAGGACATTTGTTGAGAGGGATTAGGAAGAGCATATTGAGATTATAGTAATGAGTGATAGGATTACAGTAGATTAACATAGATTATATGCTGCTGCTGGCTGACTGACCAAAAAGTGGGACAGGTGGAGAGGGACATCAGCTATCAGGCCAAAACCACCCCCTTATGGACCTCTGACATACAGTATCGACCACCAGACTCATTTTAAATGTGGAATATTTGAGCAGTGCTTGATGTATTTAGTTTGCCTGGTTTACAATGGAACCAATGGAATATTCCCAATACTGGGCTGCATATCTTATACTTTCCCCATTCCCACACAGAAACATCCCCCTCTGCACTCTATCAAGCTCAGCCTGTTTTCCCACTACTCCCAAAGGGAGGCTCATGGCCTGTGTTGGAACACACATCTTTCACTGGAAGACCATAACCACTGTCCTCCAAGCCGCTACAGATTCCCGTCAGCGATCCAGAGACTAAATCCAACGCACCTGTCCTTTGAACTCTGATACCTAACCCCTGACCCCTAACCTCTGACCTCGGTCACATGGACCATGGTCCGATGGCTGGCCCTGAAGAGGGTTGAATGGGGACGTTGGACATGTGTGTGTGAGGAGACACCAGACTTGTTCTCCTAACACCATTGCATAACTCCAGGCTGGCCGACTGAGACTCAGCCATGCACATGTTAGCCTCCCTGATTCCTTAGCCAAACACACACACACACACATGTATTACACTAGCTGTATTACACTAGCTGTATTACACTAGCTGTATTACACTAGCTGTTCATTCAACCAACTGAAGTTTTGACTTGTAACCAGTCCTTATGGGCCTGAGTGTCTACTGCTTTTCAATCACATTTCCACCAGTGAAACCATGTTGGTGAACTAGTCTGCAATACAGTGTGTGGGACTCACTTCCACAATGTCGGAGTTAGTCCTGCTCTCGTGAGGTTCGTTGTACTCTGTGTATTTGAGCAGGACCTTGTCCATGTCAGTGCTGGCGTACTGGAGCAGCTTGTTGGTGCTGTTGAAGATGATGAGGGCAATCTCACAGTCACACAGAACACTCAGCTCATACGCCTTCTTCATCAGGCCAAACTTCCTCTTGGTGAATGTCACCTGGAGAGGGAGAGAGAGAGGGAGAGGGAGAGGAAGAGAGAGAGAAGAAAAGAGAGGGAGAGGGAGAGGGAGAGCGAGAGAGAGAGAGAGAGAGAGAGAGAGAGAGAGAGAGAGAGAGAGAGAGCGAGAGAGAGAGAGAGAGAGAGAGAGAGAGAGAGAGAGAGAGAGAGAGAGAGAGAGAAAGAGAGAGAAAGGGGGAGAGAGAGAGGGGACGAGAGAGAGAGGTAGAGAGAGGGGGAGAGAGAGGGGAAGAGAGAGAGAGAGAGAGAGAGAGAGGTAGAGAGAGAGAGGTAGAGAGAGAGGGGGAAGAGAGAGAGGTAGAGAGAGAGAGGGGAAGAGAGAGAGGTAGAGAGAGAGAGGTAGAGAGAGAGAGAGAGAGGAAGAGAGAGAGGTAGAGAGAGAGAGAGAGAGGGGAAGAGAGAGAGAGAGAGAGGGGAAGAGAGAGAGAGAGAGGTAGAGAGAGAAAGGGGAAGAGAGAGAAGGAGAGAGAGAGAGAGAGAGGGGGAGAGAGATAGGGGAAGAGAGAGAGAGGGAGAGAGAGAGAGAGGGGAAGAGAGAGGGAGGGAGAGAGAGGGGGAGAGGGAGAGTGTACAGTGTATACTGTAAGTGAACTGTTGCATGTACGTATGTTGGCCTGCGTGTTGACAATAGACTATATAGAAAATCCAGTAAGTATGTAAGGTATGTATGTAAGGTATGTATGTATCTATGTATGTGAGGTATGTATGCACATATGTAAGGTATGTATGAATGTATGTAAGGTATGTGTGTACATATGTAAGATATGTATGAATGTATGTAAGGTATGTGTGTACATATGTAAGATATGTATGAATGTATGTAAGGTATGTGTGTACATATGTAAGATTTGTATGTACATATGTAAGTGTGCTCTTGCACTCTGATGTTGCCTTCTAAACCCCCCCTGAGGGGAATACTTAAACTGAGAGACAAACAGACAGACTGTGACAGTAATGTTAACATTTAGATAGAATCTAATTATGGAGGCTGGCGCCCTTGGCCATTACTGCTTAACTTGAGACTGACTGTAAGTCACTATCACATTAGGATACATAGATATGGGCACAGAATCACTGTCTCTATTACAATGTCACAATCAGAACACTGAGGAAGAAATGTGAGGCTGGTCACTGTATGGATAACCACCCACACACCCACCCACACCCACACACACACCCACACCCACCCACACCCACACCCACACACACCCACACCCACACACCCACCCACACCCACACACACCCACACCCACCCACACACACGAGTGCTCACAAGCAAGGACTCTTAACACACACACACACACACACACACAATAACACACACAACAACACACACAGAGGACAGAGAGAACAGGGAGGTCATCCCAGCTCTAGGGGTCAGGAAGCACATGTTAGTGCATTTCCTGTCATAACAGGAAAAGAGGAACCACTGCCCCACAACACACACACTCCTCAAAATGCCTCTGTCTCTACTTCCTGCCCACCTAGTTGTCTGCAGGTGTGGGAGTGTTGGGGCTTGTATGTGTGTGTGACCATTATTTGGAGAAAGCTCAGTGTTCATTTACCTGTCTGTTACGTTCATCCATAATCCGTGCTATCTGGATCTTTTTCCTCCCCATCTTCTCTCCTTCTCTTTCTTTCCTATCCCAGAAGTCCTGTTCTTCTTCTCTTTCTTTCCTATCACAGAAGTCCTGTTCTTCTTCTCTTTCTTTCCTATCCCAGAAGTCCTGTTCTTCTTCTCTTTCTTTCCTATCCCAGAAGTCCTGTTCTTCTTCTCTTTCTTTCCTATCCCAGAAGTCCTGTTCTTCTTCTCTTTCTTTCCTATCCCAGAAGTCCCGTTCTTCTTCTCTTTCTTTCCTATCCCAGAAGTCCTGTTCTTCTTCTCTTTCTTTCCTATCCCAAAAGTCCTGCTCTTCTTCTCTTGTCTTCCAAATCCTCACAGCAGTATTCTCTCGATTCTTCTTCTCTCAATACCTCTGGCATTCACTCCTTAAAGAGATAGAGAGAGAGAAATCAGTTAAAATGCCATCAAACACACACAGTAGTCCTTGTGGAGCGGTCATAGAGAATGGTTCAACTATGTTTGTGTAGAAGTAAATAGCTGATCATTCAACAGGTTGACCTGAGAGAGGAGAATAACTCACTGATTAAGACTTACAGCTCATCTCTACCACACAACTCAGTTCAAAACACCACATCTCATTCATAATCAGAGAGATGGCATTTGCTTCCCACTGAAGAAATGCTAGATAGAAAAACATGGCACAAGAAAAAAATGATATGTTCGCATCATGCTACAGAATATTATGAGAAATGTTAGTGTTGTTGGTTTGACTTTACTGTCTGCTTTATGATGTCCCAAAACCCTGTTTGCATTTTACATTACATCATATTCTATTAGAATGTTGACATCACATCATATTCTATTAGAATGTTGACATCACATCATATTCTATTAGAATGTCGACATCACATCATATTCTATTAGAATGTTGACATCACATCATATTCTATTAGAATGTTGACATCACATCATATTCTATTAGAATGTTGACATCACATCATATTCTATTAGAATGTTGACATCACATCATATTCTATTAGAATGTTGACATCACATCATATTCTATTAGAATGTTGACATCACATCATATTCTATTAGAATGTTGACATCACATCATATTCTATTAGAATGTTGACATCACATCATATTCTATTAGAATGTTGACCTCACATCATATTCTATTAGAATGTTGACATCACATCATATTCTATTAGAATGTTGACATCACATCATATTCTATTAGAATGTTGACATTCACATCATATTCTATTAGAATGTTGACATCACATCATATTCTATTAGAATGTTGACATCACATCATATTCTATTAGAATGTTGACATCACATCATATTCTATTAGAATGTTGACATCACATCATATTCTATTAGAATGTTGACATCACATCATATTCTATTAGAATGTTGACATTCACATCATATTCTATTAAAATGTTGACATCACATCATATTCTATTAGAATGTTGACATCACATCATATTCTATTAGAATGTCGACATCACATCATATTCTATTAGAATGTTGACATCACATCATATTCTATTAGAATGTTGACCTCACATCATATTCTATTAGAATGTTGACCTCACATCATATTCTATTAGAATGTCGACATCACATCATATTCTATTAGAATGTCGACATCACATCATATTCTATTAGAATGTCGACATCACATCATATTCTATTAGAATGTCGACATCACATCATATTCTATTAGAATGTCGACATCACATCATATTCTATTAGAATGTCGACATCACATCATATTCTATTAGAATGTTGACATCACATCATATTCTATTAGAATGTCGACATCACATCATATTCTATTAGAATGTTGACATCACATCATAATCTATTAGAATGTTGACATCACATCATATTCTATTAGAATTTTGACATTTACATAATTTCTCGATCCAAAACACATCCAGCACAGTACAAGTCCAGGTGAGGAGTCCTGTTTGTTGTCACCTGTCACCTGTGCCTTGTGTGACTTGGCACAAAGGATCTGAAGGATTCAGTCCACAGCTTATTGTGTAACAATAAGCCACTGCGGGTTACACACACACACCTAATCGAGCACACCTGAGTTTTTTTTACAGGACCAGCAATACCCCCTCCCCTTATCCATGACCCCTGACCTCTAACCCTATCTCTATCATAACCTATTGACATATACATTATAATAACTATGGGGGGGACGAGTCCAGTATCCTCTGAAGGGAGTGAGTGTGCCATATTCTCTCCTCATCCCTCCATCCCTCCGTGTGTTAATCAGGGCTCTCTCGAGAGGAAACAGAGAGAAGAAATGGAGGGAGATACATTGTACTTCAAAGGGAAAGTGATAACTCATAAGTTAAACTTTTGTGGGTACACGCGCGTGTGTGTCTGTGTCTGTGTGTGTGTATCCTGCTGTCTCCCTGGCCAATAGGCTCTTTAAGATCCTCTTAAGTAGCTAGACACAAGTAGAGCCAACATGGCTTATAGCGTCTGACACACACGCACGCACGCACGCACGCACGCACGCACACACACACACACACACACACACACACACACACACAGTTACCAGCTTACAGTCAGAGGCAGAAGCATGGCTGAAGGAATGTGAGGAGAAAGGGAGGAGAAAGGGAGGGGGGAGATAGAGAGAGAGAGAAAAAGAAAGAGATCACAGGTTTGTCAATGACATGACAACGAGTAAGGTGTTGGGTTTTTACTTTATCTTCTATAACGTTATTTGAATGTTTGGCTTGTTAAATGTGATACGCTGTGTGTAACGTCCATTTGTATAGTTTACTTCGCTACTTGAGTCATCTTTTTCTGCTCTCTCTCTCCATGCTGCTTTCCACACAGACCTAGCCCTGCCCCCTGTCCCTCAAGGTGCACATTTGTGTTCCTCAACCACGAGACACTTGCGTTCAGTCTGCGTGGTCAATGACGATGCAGTTTTCACTTTGCTTCTTAATATAAATAAACTAGCTTGATAAAATTACACAAACAGCTAGTTTGTCTTTTCTTAGCAAGTTGGGCCAAAATCTTGTTAGCCGCTATTGCTACTGCTAATTGCTAGCTAGCTAATAAATGTACTGATTCAGAGCAAATGTAATTAGCTATACAGCTTGATAATACGATTGACGGTATGACGTATTTGAAGGTAAGTTTTTGAATAGCTAAAGCAGAAACAGACTTGTAACCAGGCTGTCATCAAGCATTTCGCTACACTTGCAATAACAACAACATCTGCTAGCCATGTGTATGTGACCAATCAAATTTGATTTGATCATAACTCCTATCACAACATACAACATACCATCCCTAACCCCTAACCCCTATCCCCTATGTGGTGATCTGAGAGGATTTGATAGGTAACGACAGCTCCAGAGTGCCACAACGTACCAACCCTGACTAGACCTTCTTCCACTGCAAACCAACCATTCCAGTGTTATTTTTTTTACTTGCTATATTGTATTTACTTCGCCACCATGGCCTTTTTATATATTTTTTACTTATTTATATATATATTTTGTTTGCCTTCACCTCCCTTATCTCACCTCACTTGCTCATATTGTATATGGACTTATTTTCACTGTATTATTGACTGTATGTTTGTTTTACTCCATGTGTAACTATGTGTTGTTGTATGTGTCGAACTGCTTTGCTTTATCTTGGCCAGGTCGCAATTGTAAATGAGAACGTGTTCTCAATTTGCCTACCTGGTTAAATAAAGGTGAAATAAATAAAAAATAAATAAAAGAGGAGAATAGAGCAGATCTGGACAGACTCCCCAGTAGACTGACCAACAAAGGCACATTTTACACACAGCTCTTCTACACAGTATCTGCCAGCACCAGATATAATCAAGCTAGCTAGGACATAATATTGAATTAAAACAAGCACCAACATGCCAACCAGGATACATTTAAACTTCTGTGCTCTCATTCAGTCATTTAGTCATGCAGACAGTGAGGCTGTTTCAGGAAACACCATATTTCTCTGCTTTGGAGTAAATATAGAACATTCCTTGTCAAGCCAACTCAGCATTCTATCAAACCTGGAAGTTTATATGTGTGTGTTAGTTAGATGTTTTCCCAGCATGTGTGTTCCCTCCAAGAGGACGTGACGTAGAGCCTGTAAACCAAACCAGGATGACGGCAGGTTTCCACCCGATTTCCCCTCGACGTGCGCACACGCACACACACACACACACACACACACACACACACACACACACACACACACACACACACACACACACACACACACACACACACACACACACACACACACACACACACACACACACTTCCTCCTCTATGAATAGCCGAAATGTAAACCAGCGGTGCTCCAAAAATAAAATAATTAACTTCATACCACAAACAAAGTGGAGCTGCCTGTATTTAGTTCACACTGAGACAGAGAGACAAACATACTTGAGAACTACAGAGCAGAGATGGACCAATGCCATACAGCACTGTCCTCATTTACCCTAACTAACCTCCTTAACACCCACATTCACAATAATCACAGTACCCCTTCTCTGTCACAAACATAAACACACCATAGCCGTGAAGATGATTCAGAGTCCTCATTTACCCCCATACTATACATGTATGTGTGTGTGTGTGTATTCTGGGGCAAGAGAAGGACAGACAGAAGGACCAGAGCAGAAACAGACTGGCCGTAGGGAATTTCAGGCAAATGCCAGATGGGCTGGTCCATCTTTATCCCAGTGGGCCGGTGTAAATAATGGGTTTTGTGCAGAATGATCATTATGGCTAATAATGGGGACCTCAAGTAAAGAAATCTACATGCCAGTGTCAGAGGGGCAAGGGTAGGGGAGTAGGTGGGTTAGACAGATGGGTACCGGGCAGGGGGCAGATAGAGGATGGGAGGGCTAGTGGGCTGGGGCGGTGGGGTGGGGTGGACATAGCCGAGTCTCAGTGTGGTGGCAGGCTGGCAGTCATTCGCAGCCCCCAGACATAGAGTCTGTGTCAACTTCAACACTGCGCAATGAGCCCTGCAAATAAAACATGTCAAAACATCTAGTTGTTCTATCACTTTGTCAGGAAGAGTATAAGAAGAAAAGGACATGACTTGGTGTCCTACAGCCCTACCAAGTTGGCCAGTAGATGCTTTCTACGTCACCGTGTTCACCCTATTCTGCACTATGGCCACATGACCCACTATAAATACTTCAGACTAGAGGAGACTAGAGTGGGGGGAAGTTTCTGAATAACACTACTGATTAACACTACTGTAGCTTCAGGCAACAAGCAGACAAAGACTCCTCTGTATTAGACTCTATAACTGGAGGATGGAGGATGCAACACTAAGTAACTAGATTGTTTTACGGCAGTGGCAGATGACATTGCACTCACTAGAACACAAGCGTTGGGGCAAAATCCAGGCATGTCAGAGACTGGCTTATGAGACAGGGGGCTCAGAGTTAAAGCGGCAATCAGCAGTAGAAACAATAACAAAGCAGTCTGATGGGTTCTGATGGGCTACGACAGTTGAACTAATTATTAACTTATAAGTCCAAAAATGTATGTAGCAAATGCTGATTGACCCTTTAAGGGTCAATCATCACATCCTCTGCCATGTACATTTAAATAAACAACATGTTTGGGTTGTGATTTAATCAGGTCTGCCTGTGGTGAAGAGAGAAGTGGGTGAGGCCCACAGTGTTTTCTGGTTTACTACCTCGTTAACCTCCAGCCAATCAGCACAATTGCACGATTAAGTGCAATTAAGATTAAGACAATCAATTGATCAAGTAGAATGCTAGCGATAAACTAAAACCGTCAGGACTGTGGAACTCTAGGGTCTGTGTTGTGCACCCCTGCCCAGACATGTGTTCCCACTCCCAGCCATGTGTTGGTCCATAAAGCTGAGACGTGGCTGGCAGGTGAGGCTGGTTTTTAGTCTTTAATCCACCTGTAACCCCAGAGACCTGAGCTGATCTCTCTGGCTCAATGGGCAAGACACCGACACTAGAGGCTTATCCAGAGGAGAGGAGCCAAGGATCAGGTCAGGTGTGTTAGTGCTGGGCTGGAACATAAGCCTACACACACTGTAGCTCTCCAGGTGGACCTAAGGGGCAGGGCTGGAGACTGCTAAAGACATCCCTCTGGGCCACACACACTGCTCTAGCCTGTTATCATGGCCATCATGCCCTGGATGCACAAGCCCCTTACTTGCATTGGTAGCCTACACTGAAAAATATAATAGATTGTTTATTTTCTCAAAATTGCTTTGAATATACTGAAAATGTAAGTGCATGGCCTCTGCCTGTAACATGTATAAATGTAGTGAGCTCAATCAACTTCAAATTGACATGAAGACAATACTTGATATGAATAAACAAGCCTATATAATTCACATTTATCTCACTAGGCGGTTTTATACTCTATGAAGAACATGGTTTTCCCTTATTACGCATCTATTACAGCCTCGTAATGACAGACGCATGTTATGCGTCGAGTTTGGAGAGCAAACACTGCTATCTGTCAATAGCGCAAACTGTACCTACTGCATAAACTTTCTAAACGAATATAATAAATGAACCACCGTAGAGGCGTGGACACACTTACTTTACGACTCATGAGGCTGCTCTGTCCGATATTCGTGTGCGTTACGGCGGGCGTTTTCACAAGGCTTGTCCGGTTGAACTGTACAGGGGAAAGTCCTCGAGCCCGTTCAGAAAAGGGAATTCACTTTAAATCCGGAACGGCAATAGCCTACTATTTATCATGAATAAAAACACAGCGCTGGAACAGGCAGACAACTAGCAAAAGTAAAACTCTCCGCTCCAGGTTTGAATGAAGAGGAAGAATCCACTGACCAGTGCTACGCAGGTTCTCAGTGTGAGTGAGTGCGTGAGTGATGTCCCCGGGGAGGGAAAGGAGGACGAGAAGGAAACTGGGATTATCCCGTTAATGTTTGTTTCCCATCGGTAATGTGCGACACTTCCACCGCTCTTGCTTTGTCTCTTTCTCTCTGTCTGTCTCTCTCTCTCCTTCTTTACTCCCTCTCACACACGCGATCCCAGAACACGTTTCTATGATGAATGCTCTGGCGGGCGGCACACACACACTACTCACCACTGCTGCCAGTCTGTCTGACGTATGTTCAGTCAACACATGTGCCAAATAAATAAACCACCCGAGTCGGAGTAGAGATACATTTCCATTCTGGTTTAGCATGCTGAGAAAACTTTGATCTCTTACCATTCAATCACTTGCACATGTCCTTCTGTTCCATCAAAGCCTCAGACGTTCTACATGCGTTTCAGTATTCGTTTCTGTCTCTAGGTTTGGCTTTATCTCAATCTCTCGCTCTCGTGTGTGTTTCAGTCCGCTGTCTTAGTCTTTCTGTCGGTCTGTGTCTGAGTGTTCTATCAGGGTGGTCTCTAAGGGCACCAGGTCCATAGGTTTACAGCGCACCTGGGAGAGACATACAGGAGAGATACAGTATGAGACTGGGTCTGGTGCTAATATCACAGATTCATATGTAGTTTATGGACACACGGCCAATTCAGACAGCGAGACACCTGCTTTTAATCATAACACGAATAATTCAACCCAAAATGAACTTACATTTTCAGTGAGTAATGTACTCTCCCTGACCTGAAATACACAGGGCAAACAGAAAGTATGAAGTATTGGTCTGGAGCTCACTGGAGCTCTACAGTGGAAGCTATTAGAACTGCACCTGTTTACTAGAACTGTAGTGTTGGATGGACTTACAAAATGTCCTACTACTCTACAGCAGTAGACTACTTCTATCTGCTCCAACCCACTTTGCAGCTCACACAAACACACCACACACACACAAGCAAATAGACGATCTCTGGGGAGTGTTTTTACTGCAAATATGTTCCCTTTGTGTATGTCCCATGGGGGTCTAGTGTGTTCCTGTTGTGTATGTCCCATGGGGGTCTAGTGTGTTCCCTTTGTGTATGTCCCATGGGGGTCTAGTGTGTTCCCGTTGTGTATGTCCCATGGGGGTCTAGTGTGTTCCTGTTGTGTATGTCCCATGGGGGTCTAGTGTGTTCCTGTTGTGTATGTCCCATGGGGGTCTAGTGTGTTCCTGTTGTGTATGTCCCATGGGGGTCTAGTTTGGTCATTAGTGGTCTAGTGGACCACCCAGAGCGTTACACCTGCTATGAATAATGGATGAGCCTGAAGCAGACAGAAATATGGTTCCTTTTGTTGTGTTACAGGATCCTGTTTCACTGACGGACCGGCAGCATGGAAAAACTGCTGTACAATCATCAAACTGCTAGGATTATACACCCTGAGAAAAGATGCTGCTGCGTACGTATGCATCTCACCTGACAAGCCTGCTGTCATTGTTCCCTGTCACTTCCATCACTCTTGCTGACACACATATACTGTTCTCTCGCACGCACGCACGCACGCACACCACACACACACACACACACACACACACACACACACACACACACACACACACACACACACACACACACACACACACACACACACACACACACACACCACACACACCACACACAATTTACCTCTTATTTATGTGAGACAGGCCTGTTAACAACAAAGGCACAGTAATTCCAGTAGCATTTTAACAACAATGAAAGCATGTCTCAACAAGCTGAGTATAATATGAGGGGGTATTTCAAAGCATGCTTTCAACTCATGGTCCATAGGAAGTTTATACATTTATTCTCTCCTCCATCCATTTACTCATAGGCACACATACTCTCTCGCACACACACACACACACACACAAACACACGTGGCATGTAGCGCCCTGGTTCTGAGGCCAGAGTGTATGGCAGCGTTAGGGCAGTACCACCAGATATATTTTAAGCTCAGATACACTCTAGAGAATTTCAGCATGGACACACCGCAATCACACAGTACTGTAGTGATAGCCAGTCAGACAGTGGCTAACAGTAGCAATGGAATTGTTGCAGTGTAATTGTATACAGTAGTTAGTCTTCCAGAATCTACACCATAAGCCCTGCCTGTCAGGGATGTGACATGACCAACTAGACTGTAACGACGCAAGAGATCACAAGGTAAAGGCTACACTAAAGGCGTAAGGCTACTTATGATAAATACAGTCTAAATTTGTAAAAATACAAATACAACCTATTGTACTGTATCACACAGTAGACTGTCAGCCATGGTTATAACTTAAAGACCAGTTTCATAACAAAATACATTTCTTCAAGGTAATTAGGAATTAAGCAAGAGGGGTCGTTCCATGTCATTTCAGCAACCCATGACACCCACCATCTCAGATTGTTCTGAAATAATTTCTGTAGTTAGAAACAGATAAGATTAGCATTCCTGCAACATTATTTTGTTTAAATATAATTTGGTCTTTGAGAAATTAAGCTAATTGATTGCACCCAAATTGGCCATTTAAATTGATAGGATTCATGTAATATTCAATAAATATAGAACCTAACATCCTATTTGGACCAAACTTTTTTCTAACAATGAGTAAGACATGAGGAATCCAAGGAAATGGTAAAAAGCCACCCACGGACCACCCACAACCCACGCTAATCCCACCCCAACAACGAGTATACAGTATCAGTTCTCTCTGTCTGACATGTAGTATGAAGCCACAGCTTGTAGTATTGTTTCTTCATCCTATGTAATGTATTCTCAGTGAATTTGATGATGGGGTTTTTCCCCTGTTCAAAGAATTTAATAATTGAAGTTGATAGGTTTATGTCCCATCCTACATCCGTATATTACCAGGTTCTGACCACTACATGGTGCTGTTCCTGCTACTATGTGATAAAAATATATATCTCTACCCCTCAATGTTGAAGGGATAGTTCACACAAATTACAAAATGACATATTGGTTTCCTTACCCTGTAAGCAGTTTATGGGCAAGGTATGACAGCAAAAGTATGGTTTACTGTCATATCTTGTCCATAAACTGCTTACAGGGTAAAAGCCAATTTATGCTTGCCCTAAAAATGTGGTTGGAGGCTTCGTATGGAGGGTGTGACGCAATTGTGGAGGCTCCGGCGGCATGCAGAGACCAAATCAAGCTCTGTACTGCATCGCCGTGTGTTGTAACAATGTGTAACATTGACATGATTGGTTAATGGTAGGTGGGGGCGCTACATTGTGTATAAACACAAACTCACCTCGTTGACAGCTAACTTCACAATAGCTCTGCTAAGCGCAAGAAGTATGAAAGCCCTGAAGTCTGCGGAGGCTGCATCGCAGTAAATGCTATACGGCCACTTCAGATGTCGGATTGACCATGCAGAGCCTTTTTAAGTAAACCAATATGTCATTTTGTAATCATCATGAATCCTGTTCTGGAGGCATCTCTGCAGAGTGGTCACTAGCTGGCATAGCCACAAAGTCATAAAATCAGATGTTATACCTTTCCTTAAATTTAACCACACTGCTAACCCCAATGCCTAACCCTAACCTTAAATTAAGGTTTTTGTTTTCATAAAATGTTACTATATCGCCAGTTCTGCCTCCAGGACAAGACTCATGACAATAAATGTCAACCTGCTTATATATTTTTTTGTATTATGTTGCAGGAATGCTAATCTTATCTGTTTCCAACAACAGAACCCCTTTCAGAACAATCTGAGATGGTGGGTGTCTAAACCCTCTTTCTTGTGTTTTTTGAGGTGGAACGACCCAGAGGTAACCTAGAAACAAAATGTTAAAGTATCAAAGGTCACAGTTGACCAGAGGTCAAAGATCATAGGTCAGAGAGGTGGTTATGTCATCATGGTAACCAAATTTCAACATAGACAAACTTTGTATAAAATATGTTGAATTTTTACCTTTAAAACAACATCAGATCTTCAACGTTATAACATTCAGGGCTATTATAGCAATTGCAAAGTCATTAACAGCTATTGTTTCAATTCAACACATAATTCAACAAAAAATAGTCAATACCTAGGGTTTTAAACTCTAGTTGATTTAACATTTTATGATATTGAATTGTGTTGTCAACACAACTAAATGTCACATTTGAAGGAGATGTATCTCTTGCTTGGATAGTTCCATCTGTAACACTGACTTAGTCTGGCTTTATTTACAGTTTGTCTGGAATAATTTATATGATTATTGATTATTAATTATATTTATATGATAATTGATCATTAACAATAACTTCTATGTTGGATTCAAGTCGCCATCTCAACCCCCCAAAAGGTAAAGACTAGGACTAAATTACATTAAATCTAACTTTATTTAAAGTGCATTTAAAGTTTGATTTGATTTAATTTATTCCTGTTTTTTTATTTTATTTTTGGTTGAGATGGAGACTTAAATCCAACATAGCAATGATTCATTTGTAGAAAAAAAGTCAGTGACACAGATGGAACTATCCAAGCAGATCATCTCTTTCAAATGTTGATATTTGGTTGCGTTGACAACCAAACACAATTCAGTTGCGTTGCAACCAAACACAATTCAGTATACATTTTGTAATACAGTTAATAACCAAAACTAAACGAATGTAACATTCAACCTTAAAATGAGTAACAGATCAAATCAAATTTTATTAGTCACATGCGCCGAGTGAAATGTTTACTTACAATCCCCTAACCAACAATGCAGTTTAAAAAATACAGATAACAATAAGAAATAAAAGTAACAAGTAATTAAAGAGCAGCAGTAAAATAACAATAGCAAGACTATATACAGGGAGGTGCCGGTACAGAGTCAATGTGCAGAGGCACCGGTTAGTTGAGGTAATATGTACATGTAGGTAGAGTTATTAAAGTGACTATGCATAGCTGATAACATCAGAGAGTAGCAGCGGTGTAAAAGAGGGGGGGCAATGCAGATAGTCTGGGTAGCCATTTAATTAGATGTTCAGGAGTCTTATGGCTTGGGGGTAAAAGCTGTTTAGAAGCTTCTTGGACCTAGACTTGGCGCTCCGGTACTGCTTGCCGTGCGGTAGCAGAGAGAACAGTGTATGACTAGGGTGGCTGGAGTCTTTGACAATTGTTAGGGCCTTCCTCTGACACCGCCTGGTTGGCGGGAAGCTTGGCCCCAGTGATGTACTGGGACGTTTTCACTACCCTCTGTAGTGCCTTGCGGTCAGAGGCCGAGCAGTTGCCATACCAGGCAGTGATGCAACCAGTCGGGATGCTCTCGATGGTGCAGCTGTAGAACCTTTTGAGGATCTGAGGACCCATGCCAAATCTTTTCAGTCTCCTGAGGGGGAAGAGGTTTGGTCGTGCCCTCTTCACGACTGTCTCGGTGTGCTTGGACTACGTTAGTTTGTTGGTGATGTGGACACCAAGGAGCTTGAAGCTCTCAACCTGCTCCACTACAGCCCCATCGATGAGAATGGGGGCGTACTCGGTCCTCTTTTTCCTGTAGACCACAATTATCTCCTTGTCTTGATCACGTTGAGGGAGAGGTTGTTTGTAGGCTATACTCGGCCTTGTCTCAGAATGGTAAGTTGGTGGTTGAAGATTTCCCGCTAGTGGTCTGGGGGATGTGCTTTGGCAAAGTGGGTGTGGTTAAATCCTGCCTGTTTGGCTAGGGTCAGTCTGTTATATCTAGAGTATTTATCCTGTCTTATCCGGTGTCCTGTGTGAATTTAAGTATGCTCTCTCTAATTCTCTCTTTCGGAGGACCTGAGCCCTAGGACCATGCCTCAGGACTACCTGGCCTGGTGACTCCTTGCTGTCCCCAGTCCACCTGGCCGAGTTGCTGCTCCAGTTTCAACTGTTCTGCCTGCGGCTATGGAACCCTGACCTGTTCACCGGACGTGCTACCTGTCCCAGACCTGCTGTTTTCAACTCTCTAGAGACAGTAGGAGCGGTAGAGATACTCTGAATGATCAGCTATGAAAAGCCAACTGACATTTACTCCTGAGGTGCTGACCTGTTGTTGCACCCTCGACAACCACTGTGATTATTATTATTTGACCCTGCTGGTCATTTATGAACATTTGAACATCTTGGCCAGTCAGAAGAGGACTGGCCACCCCTCATAGCCTGGTTCCTCTCTAGGTTTCATCCTAGGTTCTGGGCCTTCTAGGGAGTTTTTCCTAGCCACCGTGCTCCTACACCTGCATTGCTTGCTGTTTGGGGTTTTAGGCTGGGTTTCTGTACAGCACTTTGTGACATCAGCTGATGTAAGAAGGGCTTTATAAATACATTTGATTGATTGATTGTCCTGGCACCACACGGCCAGGTCTCTGACCTCCTCCCTATAGGCTGTCTTGTCGTTGTCGGTGATCAGGCCTACCACTGTTGTATCATCGGCAAACTTAATGATGGTGTTGGAGTCGTGCCTGGCCGTGCAGCCATGAGTGAACAGGGAGTACAGGAGGGGACTGAGCACGCACCCCTCAGGGGCCCCTGTGTTGAGGATCAATGTGGCGGATGTGTTGTTACCTACCCTTACCACCTGGGGGCGGACCGTCAGGAAGTCCAGGATCCAGTTGCAGAGGGAAGTGTTTAGTCCCAGGGTCCTTAGCTTATTGATGAGCTTTGAGGGCACTATGGTGTTGAACGCTAAGCTGTAGTCAATGAAAAGCATTCTCACATAGGTGTTCCTTTTGTCCAGGTAGGAAAGGGCAGTGTGGAGTGCAATAGAGATTGCATCATCTGTGGATTTGTTGGGGCGGTATGCAAATTGGAGTAGGTAGGGTAGGGTTTAGGGTTTCTGGGATATTTGGGTTTCTGGGATAATTGTGTTGATGTGAGACATGACCAGCCTTTTGAAGCACTTCATGGCTACAGATGTGAGTGCTACGGGTCGGTAGTCATTTAGGCATGTTAACTTAGTGTTCTTGGGCACAGGCACTATGGTCTGCTTAAAACATGTTGCTATTACAGACTCGGACAGGTTAGAGGTTGAAAATGTCAGTGAAGACACTTGCCTGTTGGTCAGCGCATGCTCGTAGTGCACGTCCTGGTAATCAGTCTGGCCCTGTGGCCTTGAGAATGTTGACCTGTTTAAAGGTCTTACTCACATCGACTGCGGATAACATGATCACAGTCTTCCAGAACAGCTGGTGCTCTCATGCATGTTTCAGTGTTATTTGCCTCGAAGCGAGCATAGAAGTAGTTTAGCTCGTCTGGTAGGCTTGTGTCACTGGGCAGCTCTCAGCTGTTCTTCCCTTTGTAGTCTGTAATGGTTTACAAGCCCTATCACATCCGACGAGCGTCAGAGCTGGTGTAGTACGATACGATCTTAGTCCTGTATTGACGCTTTGCCTGTTTTATGTTTCGTCGGAGGGCATAGCGGGATTTCTTATAAGCTTCCGGGTCCCGCTCCTTGAAATCGGCAGCTCTAACCTTTAGCTCAGTGCGGATGTTGCCTGTAATCCATGGCTTCTGGTTGGGGTATGTACGTACGGTCACTCTGGGGACGACATCGTCGATGCGCTTATTGATGAAGCCAATGACTGATGTGATGTACTCCTCAATGCCATCGGAGGAATCCCGGAACATATCCCAGTCTGTGCTAGAAAAACAGTCCTGTAGCTTAGCATCTGCTTCATCTGACCACTTTTTATCGATCTAGTCACTGCTGCTTCCTGCTTTAATTTTAGCTTGTAAGCAGGAATCAGGAGGATAGAATTATGGTCAGATTTGCCAAATGGAGACGAGGGAGAGCTTTGTTTGCATCTCTATGTGTGGAGTAAAGATGGTCCAAAGTTATTTTCCTCTGGTTGCACATTTAACATGCTGATAGAAATTTGGTAAAACGGATTTCATTGTCCCTACATTAAAGACCCTGGCTACTAGGAGCGTGTCACGCCCTGGCCTTAGTTATCTTTATTTTCTGTAATATTTTGGTTAGGTCAGGGTGTGACAGGGGGGATGTTTGTGTTTTTGTCTTGTCTTGGGTGGTTGTAGTGTCTAGGGGGTTTTGTTAGAGTGTATGGGTTAGTGTTGAGTGTAGGTTTCTAGGTATGTCTATGGTTGCCTGAATGGTTCTCAATCAGAGACAGCTGTCATTCATTTGTCTCTGATTGGGAGCCATATTTAAGGCAGCCATAGGCATTGGGCTGTTGTGGGTAATTGTCTATGTAGAAAATTTGTAGCTTTTGTATTTGCACTTACGTTTGTAGCTTTGTTTAGTTTTGTTATAAGTGTTCGTTTCGTGTTTTCACTCTTCTCTAATAAAAGAGAATGTATTTTTCACACGCTGCGTTTTGGTCCTCTCTCTCACCGCAAGACGATCGTGACAGAGCGCCAACTCTGGGTAGCGTTTTCTTGTTTGCTTATGGCGGAATACAGCTCATTCAATGCGGTCTTAGTGCTAGCCTCTGACTGTAGTGGAATGTAAACAGCTACAAAAAATACAGATGAAAACTCTCTAGATAGGTAATGTGGTCTACAGCTTATCATGAGATACTCTACCTCAGGTGAGCAATAGCTCGAGACTTCCTTAGATATCGTGCACCAGCTGTTATTTACAAAAATACATAGTCCGCCGCCCCTTGTCTTACCAGACACCTCTGTTCTATCCTGCCGGTGCAGCGTGTAACCATCCAGCTGTATGTTGATAGTGTCGTCGTTCAGCCACGACTCCGGGAAGCATCAGATATTACAGTTTTGAATGTCCCGTTGGTAGTTTAATCTTCCGCGTAGGTCATCTATTTTATTGTCCAAAGATTGCACGTTTGCAAGCAGAATGGAAGAAAGTGGGGGTTTCTTCGATCGCTTACGAATTCTCAGAAGGCAGCCAGCCCTCTGGACCCTTTTTCTCCGCCTCCTCTTCACACAAATCACGGGGATCTGGGCCTGTTCCAGAGAAAGCAGTATATTGTTCGAGTCAGCCTCATCAGACTCGTTAAAGGAGAAAAAGGGTTCTGCCAGTCCGTGATGAGTAATCGCAGTCCTGATGTCCAGAAGTTATTTTCGGTCATAAGAGACGGTAGCAGCAACATTATGTACAAAATACGTTTTTTTTTTTTAAAGTTACAAACAACGCAAATAAACACAATCGGTTGGGGGCACGTAAAACATCTGCCTTCTTCTCCGGCGCCATCTTACCATGGCCACAATGAGGTTACTGTAACTATAAATGTCTTCTATGTAATCATATATATATCTTTTATTTTTTTATTTAACCTTTATTTAACTAGTCAAGTCAGTTAAGAACAAATTCTTATTTACAATGATGCCCTACCAAAAGGCAAACGGCATCCTGCGGGGACGGGGGCTGGGATAAAAAACAACAACACAAAAACACACATCACGACAAGAGAGACACCACAACACTACATAAAGAGAGACCTAAGACAACAACATAGCATGGCAGCACCACAACATGGTACCAACACAAAATGGCAGCAGCACAAAACATGGTACAAACATTATTGAGCACAGACAATAACACAAAGGGCAAGAAGGTAGAGACAGCAATACATCACGCTAAGCAGCCACAACTGTCAGTAAGAGTGTCCATGATTTAGTCTTTGAATGAAGAGATGGAGATAAAACTGTCCAGTTTGAGTGTTTTTTGCAGCATGTTAAGATAGCATGCATAGGTCAGGTCATCGCAAGTCTGTGGAGATCTTCACAACTGCTGTAATAATCTGTGCAGAATCTTGAACGGCACTGATCTCTTGCACCATGTACTTTTAATGTATTTAAATGTCCTTTGTAGCTCAGTTGGTAGGACATGGCGCTTGTAACGCCAGGGTAGTGGGCTCGATTCCTGAGACCACCCACATGTAAAATGTATGCACGCATGTCTGTAAATCACTTTGGATAAAAGAGTCTGCTAAATGGCTTATATTACTATTAAAATAATGCAAAACAGGTCATTTGGTTCTGCAATTAGATGAAGCACAGTGATAAGTAACACAATCTGTTATATAAATAAACAAAATATCTGACACTGTATTCAGATTTGAACTTTGCTGTGCTTTTAAAATGGTTGAAAGCACAGTGATAGACATTTGAGTGACAACTAAACCAAAAGACAACTAAACCAAAAATCAGACATTGTTTTTCCATTGGAATTTGGTTGTGCTTTTAGATGGTTGAAAGCATAGTGATAACACATTGGAAATTCAACTCACTTTTGGCTGTCTTTTTTGTTGTTGTGAATATAGGTTTTAATCTCATCGATCAATGTCTCAACAAAATGTTACTCAATTATACACATTGAAATATCGAGGTGTGCCCAGTGGGATGTAGCTATATAGCTTGCTACAAGTACAGTATAAGAGTATAACAGTGAATTTGACATTGTTTTATTTTGATTTTCATGGTCACAATGTCACTTTGTGTCTCTGTCTCGTGCCAGTCCTGATTGACTCCTGCAGCAGTGGCTGTGCATAACGCTACGGTCGATCAGGCCGACACAGACGGACAGCAGACTAGGGGACCTTAGCCAACCACACACAGAGGTGAGAGAGGCTTGACTATGGGAGGATTACAAGTCCTTTAGATGTTCCTTTCTATGGTTTCTGTTCAGCAGATGAAGCCATGCTACTAGCTGACTGTATCATGAGAAAACACCATAAAAGACATCTCTGTTTTCATGTTCTCTAATCTGTCATGCAATGTTTCTAACACTGGACATTTGCAGCACACTCACACACTATCCCATTGACAGACTAGCCCACACACTCTTAAATGCTCTCGCACACTCACAAACTCTTTATGACTATGTGGCACCATCCTTAGAGCCCAAAATTCTCCAACTAACATGAAACTCCAGAGGAGCTATGAGTCGGTAAGAGTTCGCTGTGTGTTATACACACACAAACACACTCACCAGTGCTGTTTGTATTATCTTCTCCAGGAAGGTTCCCTACAGCTCCAGCTGAGGGTCAGACCACTCTATCTTTTGCCTCAGAAATGAAGGGATGAAACTGACCGAAGGATTAGAAGACGAGTAGAAGAAGTTATAAAGCCAGACCAGCTGGCTTAGAGGAGAGAACCCAAAGAGCTGGGTGACTGTTTGGCTCAGAGCTAACTGTACACTGACAGGAAAGAGACATAACCAGTCCCCAGCAGCACCCTGGAACACACACAGCCTGTGACCTCCCCAGTGTGTGCTGGTTGGGTGCGTGTCTGTGGCAGAGGTCTAGTCAGCAGTCTCTGTCACTCTGGGTATATTTAGGTATTATTCTCCAACTACACCACGACATACTGTAGGTGGTGTGTGTGTGTGCCGCTGACACTCTGGCCTTTGTTCCCGAGTGGCGCAACGGTCTAAGGCACTACATCTCAGTGCTATATGCGTCACTACAGACACCCTGGTTCGAATCCAGGCAGTATCACAACCGGCCGTGATTGGGAGTCCCATAGAGCGGCGCACAATTGGCCCAGCGTTGTCCGGGTTTGGCCGGTGTAGGCCGTCATCATAAATAAGAACTTGTTCTTAACTGACTTGCCAAGTTAAACAAAAAAATAACGTGTAAGCTTTGGCATAAGAGCCCAGGATTACTGGTCTAAAGGCCTATGGCTCTTCACATACCAGAGAGAGACGGAGAGAGAGAACGAGATCAAACCTATGAACACTGCCTAGATTTCAACACCCTGAGCATCTGCAATAGGCTGAGGATTAGTTTACACCTGTGCACTTCTCTCAGATCCCTGCAGATGAAGGAAAGGAGATAAGGTGACGACTGAGGAGAGGAAGCTACTAGACAAACCTACAAAGTTCCTATAGGGTTAGTGTGAGGATACAGTGATTCTTGAGGACCAAGGATAACACATACACACACAATGATAACAAATAGTGGGCAGCACATTGGTCACAGCGTGGGCATCTCTTTATGCATGTGAGCTCAGGTATAAACCTACTCTATAGCTGATGGGAAGTTACACCGTCACAACTTTAATGGCTTCTCCACGCCGATGACTATACTGTACTTGGCTACGACCTGCTGACTCCACAGATCCACCACACACAGTCTGGAATTTACTATATATCGTACAGTTCGTATAGAGTACAGTCCTGACATTGCAAATATTTAGTTTGAGCCTAAACTAAGCAGTCCTAAAGTCTGTCTGTCTAAGAGTTCAGCTCAGGTTCAGTTTGTTGGAAAACATCAACACATCCAGGCCATTAACGAGTTGACAGATTTGTGTCGGTGGCTGTTTGCAGGTGTGTGTGTGTGTGTGTGCGCGCTCGCACTTACTAGATGGTCCTGACCATTGGCACCCCTGATTCCCCAACCCTCAAGGAAGAGAATGAGAGAGAAAGAAAGAGAACAGACAGCAGTGGTAGAAAACAGACAGCAGTGGTAGAGAACAGACAGCAGTGGTAGAGAACAGACAGCAGTGGTAGAGAACAGACAGCAGTGGTAGAAAACAGACAGCAGTGGTAGAAAACAGACAGCAGTGGTAGAATACAGACAGCAGTGGTAGAATACAGACAGCAGTGGTAGAATACAGACAGCAGTGGTAGAGAACAGACAGCAGTGGTAGAGAACAGACAGCAGTGGTAGAGAACAGACAGCAGTGGTAGAGAACAGACAGCAGTGGTAGAGAACAGACAGCAGGGGTAGAGAACAGACAGCAGGGGTAGAGAACAGGCAGCAGTGGTAGAGAACAGACAGCAGTGGTAGAGAACAGACAGCAGTGGTAGAGAACAGACAGCAGTGGTAGAGAACAGACAGCAGTGGTAGAGAACAGACAGCAGTGGTAGAGAACAGACAGCAGTGGTAGAGAACAGACAGCAGTGGTAGAGAACAGACAGCAGTGGTAGAGAACAGACAGCAGTGGTAGAGAACAGACAGCAGTGGTAGAGAACAGACAGCAGTGGTAGAGAACAGACAGCAGTGGTAGAGAACAGACAGCAGTGGTAGAGAACAGACAGCAGTGGTAGAGAACAGACAGCAGTGGTAGAGAACAGACAGCAGTGGTAGAGAACAGACAGCAGTGGTAGAGAACAGACAGCAGTGGTAGAGAACAGACAGCAGTGGTAGAGAAGACAGCAGTGGTAGAGAACAGACAGCAGTGATAGAGAACAGACAGCAGTGGTAGAGAACAGACAGCAATGGTAGAGAACAGACAGCAGTGGTAGAGAACAGACAGCAGTGATAGAGAACAGACAGCAGTGGTAGAGAACAGACAGCAATGGTAGAGAACAGACAGCAGTGGTAGAGAACAGACAGGAGTGATAGAGAACAGACCACAGACAGCAGTGGTAGAGAACAGACAGCAGTGATAGAGAACAGACAGCAGTGGTAGAGAACAGACAGCAGTGGTAGAGAACAGACAGCAGTGGTAGAGAACAGACAGCAGTGGTAGAGAACAGACAGCAATGGTAGAGAACAGACAGCAATGGTAGAAAACAGACAGCAATGGTAGAAAACAGACAGCAGTGGTAGAGAACAGACAGCAGTGATAGAGAACAGACAGCAGTGGTAGAGAACAGACAGCAGTGGTAGAGAACAGACAGCAGTGGTAGAGAACAGACAGCAGTGGTAGAGAACAGACAGCAGTGGTAGAGAACAGACAGCAGTGGTAGAGAACAGACAGCAGTGGTAGAGAACAGACAGCAGTGATAGAGAACAGACAGCAGTGGTAGAGAACAGACAGCAGTGGTAGAGAACAGACAGCAGTGGTAGAGAACAGACAGCAATGGTAGAGAACAGACAGCAGTGGTAGAGAACAGACAGCAGTGGTAGAGAACAGACCTCAGACAGCAGTGGTAGAGAACAGACAGCAGTGGTAGAGAACAGACCACAGACAGCAGTGGTAGAGAACAGACAGCAGTGGTAGAGAACAGACCACAGACAGCAGTGGTAGAGAACAGACAGCAGTGGTAGAGAACAGACCACAGACAGCAGTGGTAGAGAACAGACAGCAGTGGTAGAGAACAGACAGCAGTGGTAGAGAACAGACAGCAGTGGTAGAGAACAGACAGCAGTGGTAGAGAACAGACAGCAGTGGTAGAGAACAGACAGCAGTGGTAGAGAAGAGAAACAGGCTTGTAAGTAAGCACTGCAATCACACATACACGCCTACGAACGCAATAACTTATGTTCCCTTGTCCACTATCCCCTGTACCCTCTCAGTAGCTTTTGGCCGGAGACCTGTTTCCCGTAGAGTTGCTGGTTCAAGCCCCATTCCGGTTGTTCCCCCTAAATCGCTACACCTGCATCACAGACCGGATGGCACTTCATGTTCTTTTCCTATATAAAACCCTTCCTCTAGCAGCGTGGCTTTTCATTTGACCATGTCATGTTTTAGTTATGAAGGAACCAGTCAAACAAACTATAGCTGTAACAAACCTGTGGTGTAGTAAGTTTTACCGGCATGCTGGCAGTGTAGAGTAAACAATCACTTTCCTCTCTCCTCTCTTTTCCCTCTGCCCTCCTCTCCTCTCTTATCCCTCTGCCCTCCTTTCCTTTCCTCTCCTCTCTTTTCCCTCTGCCCTCCTTGCCTCTCTCCTCTTTTCCCTCTGCCCTCCTTTCCTCTCCTCTCTTTTCCCTCTGCCCTCCTTTCCTCTCCCCTCTTTTCCCTCGGCTCTCCTTTCCTCTCCCCTCTTTTCCCCCTGCCCTCCTTTCCACTCCCCTCTTTTCCCTCGGCTCTCCTTTCCTCTCCCCTCTTTTCCCTCTGCCCTCCTTTCCTCTCCCCTCTTTTCCCTCGGCTCTCCTTTCCTCTCCCCTCTTTTCCCCCTGCCCTCCTTTCCACTCCCCTCTTTTCCCTCGGCTCTCCTTTCCTCTCCCCTCTTTTCCCTCTGCCCTCCTTTCCTCTCCTCTCTTTTCCCTCTGCCCTCCTTGCCTCTCTCCTCTTTTCCCTCTGCCCTCCTTTCCTCTCCTCTCTTTTCCCTCTGCCCTCCTTTCCTCTCCCCTCTTTTCCCTCGGCTCTCCTTTCCTCTCCCCTCTTTTCCCTCTGCCCTCCTTTCCTCTCCTCTCTTTTCCCTCTGCCCTCCTTTCCTCTCCCCTCTTTTCCCTCTGCCCTCCTTTCCTCTCCCCTCTTTTCCCTCTGCCCTCCTTTCCTCTCCCCTCTTTTCCCTCCTTTCCTCTCCTCTCTTTTCCCTCTGCCCTCCTTTCCTCTCCTCTCTTTTCCCTCTGCCCTCCTTTCCTCTCCCCTCTTTTCCCTCCTTTCCTCTCCTCTCTTTTCCCTCCTTTCCTCTTTTCCTCTCCTCTCTTTTCCCTCTGCCCTCCTTTCCTCTCCTCTCTTTTCCCTCTGCCCTCCTTTCCTCTCCTCTCTTTTCCCTCTGCCCTCCTTTCCTCTCCTCTCTTTTCCCTCTGCCCTCCTTTCCTCTCCTCTCTTTTCCCTCTACCCTCCTTTCCTCTCCCCTATTTTCCCTCTGCCCTCCTTTCCTCTCCTCTCTTTTCCCTCTTTTCCCTCCTTTCCTCTCCTCTCTTTTCCCTCTACCCTCCTTTCCTCTCCCCTATTTTCCCTCTGCCCTCCTTTCCTCTCCCCTCTTTTCCCTCCTTTCCTCTCCTCTCTTTTCCCTCCTTTCCTCTTTTCCTCTCCTCTCTTTTCCCTCTGCCCTCCTTTCCTCTCCTCTCTTTCCCCTCGGCCCTCCTTTCCTCTCCTCTCTTTTCCCTCGGCCCTCTTTTCCCTCGGCCCTCCTTTCCTCTCCCCTCTTTTCCCTCTGCCCTCCTTTCCTCTCCCCTCTTTTCCCTCTGCCCTCCTTTCCTCTCCTCTCTTTTCCCTCTGCCCTCCTTTCCTCTCCTCTCTTTTCCCTCTGCCCTCCTTTCCTCTCCTCTCTTTTCCCTCTGCCCTCCTTTTCTCTCCTCTCTTTTCCCTCTGCCCTCCTTTCCTCTCCTCTCTTTTCCCTCTGCCCTCTTTTCCCTCGGCCCTCCTTTCCTCTCCCCTCTTTACCCTCGGCCCTCCTTTCCTCTCCCCTCTTTTCCCTCGGCCCTCCTTTCCTCTCCCCTCTTTTCCCTCGGCCCTCCTTTCCTCTCCTCTCTTTTCCCTCTGCCCTCCTTTCCTCTCCTCTCTTTTCCCTCTGCCCTCCTTTCCTCTACCCTCTTTTCCCTCTGCCCTCCTTTCCTCTCCTCTCCCTCTGCCCTCCTTTCCTCTCCTCTCTTTTCCCTCTGCCCTCCTTTCCTCTCCTCTCTTTTCCCTCCTTTCCTCTCCTCTCTTTTCCCTCCTTTCCTCTCCTCTCTTTTCTCTCCTCTCTTTTCCCTCCTTTCCTCTCCTCTCTTTTCCCTCCTTTCCTCTCCCCTCTTTTCCCTCGGCCCTCCTTTCCTCTCCTCTCTTTTCCCTCTGCCCTCCTTTCTTCTCCTCTCTTTTCCCTCTGCCCTCCTTTCCTCTCCTCTCTTTTCCCTCTGCCCTCCTTTCCTCTCCTCTCTTTTCCCTCTGCCCTCCTTTCCTCTCCTCTCTTTTCCCTCCTTTCCTCTCCTCTCTTTTCCCTCCTTTCCTCTCCTCTCTTTTCTCTCCTCTCTTTTCCCTCCTTTCCTCTCCTCTCTTTTCCCTCCTTTCCTCTCCTCTCTTTTCCCTCTGCCCTCCTTTCCTCTCCTCTCTTTTCCCTCTGCCCTCCTTTCCTCTACCCTCTTTTCCCTCTGCCCTCTTTTCCCTCTGCCCTCCTTTCCTCTACCCTCTTTTCCTCTACCCTCTTTTCCCTCTGCCCTCCTTTCCTCTCCTCTCTTTTCCCTCTGCCCTCCTTTCCTCTCCCCTCTTTTCCCTCGGCCCTCCTTTCCTCTCCTCTCTTTTCCCTCTGCCCTCCTTTCCTCTACCCTCTTTTCCCTCTGCCCTCCTTTCCTCTCCTCTCCCTCTGCCCTCCTTTCCTCTCCTCTCTTTTCCCTCCTTTCCTCTCCTCTCTTTTCCCTCCTTTCCTCTCCTCTCTTTTCCCTCCTTTCCTCTCCTCTCTTTTCTCTCCTCTCTTTTCCCTCCTTTCCTCTCCTCTATTTTCCCTCCTTTCCTCTCCTCTCTTTTCCCTCTGCCCTCCTTTCCTCTCCTCTCTTTTCCCTCTGCCCTCCTTTCCTCTACCCTCTTTTCCCTCTACCCTCTTTTCCCTCTACCCTCTTTTCCCTCTACCCTCTTTTCCCTCTACCCTCTTTTCCCTCTACCCTCTTTTCCCTCTGCCCTCTTTTCCCTCTGCCCTCCTTTCCTCTACCCTCTTTTCCCTCTGCCCTCCTTTCCTCTCCTCTCTTTTCCCTCTGCCCTCCTTTCCTCTCCCCTCTTTTCCCTCGGCCCTCCTTTCCTCTCCCCTCTTTTCCCCCTGCCCTCCTTTCCTCTCCCCTCTTTTCCCCCTGCCCTCCTTTCCTCTCCTCTCTTTTCCCTCCTTTCCTCTCCTCTCTTTTCCCTCCTTTCCTCTCCTCTCTTTTCCCTCCTTTCCTCTCCTCTCTTTTCCCTCCTTTCCTCTCCTCTCTTTTCCCTCCTTTCCTCTCCTCTCTCTCTCCTCTCTTTTCCCTCCTTTCCTCTCTTTTCCCTCCTTTCCTCTCTTTTCCCTCCTTTCCTCTCTTTTCCCTCCTTTCCTCTCTTTTCCCTCCTTTCCTCTCTTTTCCCTCCTCTCCTCTCTTTTCCCTCCTCTCCTCTCTTTTCCCTCCTCTCCTCTCTTTTCCCTCCTCTCCTCTCTTTTCCCTCCTCTCCTCTCTTTTCCCTCCTCTCCTCTCTTTTCCCTCCTTTCCTCTCCTCTCTTTTCCCTCCTTTCCTCTCCTCTCTTTTCCCTCCTTTCCTCTCCTCTCTTTTCCCTCCTTTCCTCTCCTCTCTTTTCCCTCCTTTCCTCTCCTCTCTTTTCCCTCCTTTCCTCTCCTCTCTTTTCCCTCCTTTCCTCTCCTCTCTTTTCCCTCCTTTCCTCTCCTCTCTTTTCCCTCCTTTCCTCTCCTCTCTTTTCCCTCCTTTCCTCTCCTCTCTTTTCCCTCCTTTCCTCTCCTCTCTTTTCCCTCCTTTCCTCTCCTCTCTTTTCCCTCCTTTCCTCTCCTCTCTTTTCCCTCCTTTCCTCTCCTCTCTTTTCCCTCCTTTCCTCTCCTCTCTTTTCCCTCCTTTCCTCTCCTCTCTTTTCCCTCCTTTCCTCTCCTCTCTTTTCCCTCCTTTCCTCTCCTCTCTTTTTCCTCCTTTCCTCTCCTCTCTTTTCCCTCCTTTCCACTCCTCTCTTTTCCCTCCTTTCCTCTCCTCTCTTTTCCCTCCTTTCCTCTCCTCTCTTTTCCCTCCTTCCCTCTCCTCTCTTTTCCCTCTCCTCTCTTTTCCCTCCTTTCCTCTCTTTTCCCTCCTTTCCTCTCCTCTTTTCCCTCCTTTCCTCTCCTCTTTTCCCTCCTTTCCTCTCCTCTCTTTTCCCTCTGCCCTCCTTTCCTCTCCTCTCTTTTCCCTCTGCCCTCCTTTCCTCTCCTCTCTTTTCCCTCGGCCCTCCTTTCCTCTCCTCTCTTTTCCCTTGGCCCTCCGTTCCTCTTCCCTCTTTTCCCCTCCTCTCTTTTCCCTCTGCCCTCCTTTCCTTCTGACCTCCTCTCGTCTTGATGTTTCCCAACCCCCCCCTCCTCTCTACCCTCTTCTGTGGGGGGCCACAGAGAGCAGTAGTGCTTGTAGTGGATTAATCAGTGAAGAGAATCCCTGTCTGTACATTACAATATCCCCCCAGCATTATACAAGCTGTAAAAGTGTAAAATGCCAGTTACCGGGACAATGGCAAGTATCTACAGTACATATGTTTTAATTCACTGGAGAATGCATCTGGTCTGGGGTAGGGGTTGTGGGCTAGGGTTGAGCTGGTGTGTTGGGTTAGGCTGTGGGGCCCTGTAGGGTTGGACTGGGACCAGCAGAGAGCCCTGTGCTGCGTGTTTGGGTTGGGCTGGGGCGTTGGTCCAGAGATGAGATTATGTGGGGTAGGGCTGTGGCTCCACTCCTCAGAGGATAGGGTTACTGTGAAAGCCATGAGCATGTGAAAGCCATTGCCAGGTCGCAGTTGTAAATGAGAGCTTGTTCTCAACTAGCCTACCTGGTTAAATAAAGGTGAAATAAAATGTGGAAACGAATCTGCCTGGCATAGATCACAGTCCACGCTACGTCTGGGTATTTCACCAGCTGCTCGCATCTCATCCAGTCAATGGTGTTTAGAAAAAAGCTTGAAAAACCCATACTTCTAAGTACAGCTCAATTCATGCACTCAAGTGGACACATACACACACTTCTAAGTGCAGGAGGGCATCTCAACAATGAGCAGGAAACCTTTGAAGTGTTCGCTCTATCCTGGGTCAGTCATAACAACAGACTGGAATAGCCATCAAGGACACAACAGGTGGATACACACTGACATGACGTGGCTACAAGCTGGGGCTGAGGGTATACGGGCCAATTTCCAGGACTACGTTTAAAAACCGATTCCTGGAATAAAATACACTTCTGATGGAGATTCCAGGACTGGGTTACAGTTCCTTCAGAAAGTATTCACACCCCCTTGACTTTTATTTCTTTTTTTTCTCTTTTTTTTTACTTAAGATTTAAATTGATTTAATTGCAATTTTTCTACACAAAATACTCTGTTTAAAGTGGAAGAACATTTAATTAATTTCTTATTAATTGAAAATATAACAGTCATTTATCTGGATTAGCCAAGTATTCAACCCTCTGAGTCAAAACATGTTAGAATCACCTTAGGCAGCGACTACAGTTGTGAGTTTTTCTGGGTAAGTCTCAAAGAGCTTTGCACACCTGGATTGTACAATATTTGCACATTATTCTTTTAAAAAAATTCTTCAAGCTCTGTCAAGTTGATTGATGATCATTGCTAGACAGCCATTTTCAAGTCTTGCCATAGATTTTCAGACCTTGCCGATGACAAGCATACTTATAATATGATGCAGCCACCATCATGCTTGAAAATATGATGAGTGGTACTCAGTGATGTGTTGTGTTGGATTTGCCCCAAATATAACACTTTGTATTCCGGACAAAATGTGTATTTCTTTGCCATTTTTTTGCAGTATAACTTATTGCAAACAGGATGCATGTTTTGGAATATTTTGATTCTGTAGAGGCTTCCTTCTTTTCACTCTGTTATTGAGGAGTAACTACAATGTTGTTGATCCATTTTCAGTTCTCCTATCACAGCTATTAAACTCTAAGTGTTTTAAAATCACCATTGGCCTCTTGGTGAAATCTCTGAGCGGTTTCCTTCCTCTCTGGCAACTGAGTAAAGGATCACCCACCCTCCAGTCACCCAAGTCATAGACTGTTTTTCTCTGCTACTGCACGGCAAGCGGTACTGGAGCGCCAAGTCTAGGACCAAAAGGCTCCTTAACAGCTTCTACCTCCAAGCCATAAGACTTTGTGGATTTGTTGTGGAATTGTTAGGTTAGATTACTTGTTGGTTATAACTGCATTGTCGGAACTAGAAGAACAAGCATTTCACTACACTCGCATTAACATCTGCTAACCATGTGTATGTGACAAATAAAATCTGATTTGTTTTGATTTGCTGAACAATTAATCAAATGACCACCGGACTGTTTACAATGACCCTCCCACTCCCTCTGCTTCTACTTACCCCGGCCTGCTAACTTTAACGCCGTGTCGCCCGTGTGCTAGCGTAGTAACGACTACACCGTGGCTTCCCTGATCCATCTATTGCTGTTCACTAGACCATATGATCACTTGGCTACATAGCTGATGCCTGCTGGACTGTTCATTTATCACGGTACTCCATTTTGTTTATTATTATTTATTTTTATCTGTCGGCCCGAACTCAGGCCCTGTGTGTAGTTAACCGACCCTCTCTGCTCATTCATCGCCATTTTACCTGTTGTTGTTGTCTTAGCTGATTAGCTGTTGTCTTACCCGTTGTTGTCTTAGCTAGCTCTCCCAATCAACAACTGTGACTGCTTTATGCCTCGCTTTATGTCTCTCTCAAATGTCAATATGCCTTGTATACTGTTGTGTAGTATAGTTATCATTGTTTAAGTTTACAGTGGAGCCCCTAGTCCCACTCAACATGCCTCAGATTCCTCCTTTGTCCCACCCCCCACACATGCAGTGACCTCACCCAGCATAATCAGCCCGTCCAGAGATGCAACCTCTCTTATCATCACTCAGTGCCTGGGCTTACCTCCACTGTACCCGCACCCCACCATACCCCTGTCTGTACATTATGCCCTGAATCTATTCTACCACGCCCAGAAATCTGCTCCTTTTATTCTCTTAACCCAGGCCCTGCGTGTCCCCAGGCACTCTCATTTGTTGACTTCTGTAATCGAAAAAGCCTTGGTTTCATGCATGTCAACATCAGAAGCCTCCTCCCTAAGTTTGTTTTACTCACTGCTTTAGCACACTCCGCCAACCCTGATGTCCTTGCCATGTCTGAATCCTGGCTTAGGAAGGCCACCAAAAATTCAGAGATTTCCAAACCCAACTACAACATTCTCCGTCAAGATAGAACTGCCAAAGGGGAGGAGTTGCAATATACTGCAGAGATAGCTTGCAAAGTTCTGTCATACTTTCCAGGTCTATGCCCAAACAGTTCGAGCTTCTAATTTTAAAAATGAATCTCTCCAGAAATAAGTCTCTCACCGTTGCCGTCTGTTATAGACCCCCCCTCAGCTCCCAGCTGTGCCCTGGACACCATATGTGAATTGATAGCCCCTCATCAATCTTCAGAGTTCGTTCTGTTAGGTGACCTAAACTGGGATATGCTTAACACCCCGGCAGTCCTACAAGCTAAGCTAGATGTCCTCAATCTCACACAAATCATCAAGGAACCCACCAGGTACAACCCTAAATCCGTAAACATGGGCACCCTCATAGATATCATCTTGACCAACTTGCCCTCTAAATACACCTCTGCTGTTTTCAACCAGGATCTCAGTGATCACTGCCTCATTGCCTGCATCCGCTATGGGTCCGCGGTCAAACGACCACCCCTCATCACTGTCAAACGCTCCCTAAAACACTTCTGTGAGCAGGCCTTTCTAATCGACCTGGCCCGGGTATCCTGGAAGGATATTGACCTCATCCCGTCAGTCGAGGATGCCTGGTCATTCTTTAAAAGTAATTTCCTCACCATCTTAAATAAGCATGCAGACCTGACTGCCCCTGACCAGCACAAAACATCCTGTGGCGGACTGCAATAGCATCGAATAGTCCCCGCGATATGCAACTGTTCGGGGAAGTCAGGAACCAATACACGCAGTCAGTCAGGAAAGCAAAGGCTAGCTTTTTCAAACAGAAATTTGCATCCTGTAGCTCTAACTCAAAAAAGTTTTGGGACACTGTAAAGTCCGTGGAGAACAAGAGCACCCCCTCCCAGCTGCCCACTGCTCTGAGGCTAGGTAACACGGTCACCACCGATAAATCCATGATAATCGAAAATTTCAAAAAGCATTTCTCTACGGCTGGCCATGCTTTCCTCCTGGCTACCCCAGCCCCGGCCAACAGCTCCGTCCCCCCGCAGCTACTTGCCCGAGCATCCCCAGCTTCTCCTTCACCCAAATCCAGATTGCAGATGTTCTGAAAGAGCTGCAAAACCTGGACCCGTACAAATCAGCTGGGCTAGACAATCTGGACCCTCTATTTCTAAAACTATTCGCCGCCATTGTTGCAACCCCTATTACCAGTCTGTTCAACCTCTCTTTCAAATCGTCCGAGATCCCTAAAGATTGGAAAGCTGCCGCTTCAAAAGGGGGAGACACTCGAGACCCAAACTGTTGTAGACCTATATCCATCCTACCCTGCCTTTCTAAAGTCTTTGAAAGCCAAGTTAATAAACAGATCACTGACCATTTCGAATCCCACCGTACCTTCTCCACTGTGCAATCCGGTTTCCGAGCTGGTCACGGGTGTACCTCAGCCACGCTCAAGGTCCTAAACAATATCATAACCGCCATCGATAAAAGACAGTCCTGTGCAGCCGTCTTCATCGACCTGGCCAAGGATTTCGACTGTCAATCACCGTATTCTTATCGGCAGACTCGACAGCCTTGGTTTCTCAAATGACTCCCTCGCCTGGTTCACCAACTACTTCGCAGACAGAGTTCAGTGTGTCAAATTGGAGGGCCTGTTGTCTGGACCTCTGGCAGTCTATTGGGGTACCACAGGGTTCAATTCTCGGGCCGACTCTCTTCTCTGTATATATCAATGATGTCGCTCTTGCTGCGGGTGATTCCCTGATCCACCTCTACGCAGACAACACTATTCTGTATACATCTGGCCCTTCTTTGGACACTGTGTTAACTAACCTCCAAACGAGCTTCAATGCCATACAACACTCCTTCTGTGCCCTCCAACTGCTCTTAAACGCTAGTAAAACCAAATGCATGCTTTTCAACCGTTCGCTGCCCACACCCGCCCGACTAGCATCACTACCCTGTGGACAACTACAAATACCTAGGTGTCTGGTTAGACTGTGAACTCTCCTTCCAGACTCATATTAAACATCTCCAATCCAAAATCAAATCTAAAATCGGCTTTCTATTTCGCAACAAAGCCTCCTTCACTCACACCGCCAAACATACCCTAGTAAAACTGACTATCCTACCGATCCTCGACTTCGGCGATGTCATCTACAAAATAGCTTCCAATACTCTACTCAGCAAACTGGATGCAGTCTATCACAGCGCCATCCGTTTTGTTACCAAAGCCCCTTATACCACCCACCACTGCAACCTGTATGCTCTAGTCGGCTGGCTCTCGCTACATATTCATCGCCAGACCCACTGGCTCCAGGTCATCTATAAGTCTATGCTAGGTAAAGCTCCGCCTTATCTCAGCTCACTGGTCACGATAACAACACCCACCAGTAGCACTCGTTCCAGCAGGTATATCTCACTGGTCATCCCCAAAGCCAACACCTCTTTTTGCCGCCTTTCCTTCCAGTTCTCTGCTGCCAGCGACTGGAAAGAATTGCAAAAATCACTGAAGCTGGAGACTTATATTTCTCTCACTAACTTTAAACATCAGCTATCTGAGCAGCTCACCGATCGCTGCAGCTGTCCATAGTCCACCTGTAAATAGCCCACACAACTTACCTCATCCCCATATTGTTTCTATTTAATTTTCTGCTCTTTTGCACACTAGTATCTCTACTTGCACATCATCATCTGCTCATTTATCACTCCAGTGTTAATCTGCTAAATTGTAATTATTTCGCTACTATGGCCTATTTATTGCCTACCTCCTCACGCCATTTGCACACACTGTATATAGACTTTCTTTTTTTCTATTGTGTTATTGACTGTACGCTTGTGTATTCCATGTGAAACTCTGTTGTTGTTTGTGTCGCAGTGATTTGCTTTATCTTGGCCAGGTCGCAGTTGTAAATGAGAACTTGTTCTCAACTAGCTTACCTGGTTAAATAAAAGGTAAATAAATGTAAAGATATAATAATAATAATAATAATAATGTTTTGTACACTGCTGCTACTGGCTGTTTATTATCTATGCATAGTCACTTCACCCCTACCTACATGTACAAATTACCTCAACTAACCTGTACCCCCTGTATATAGCCTCGTTATTGTTATTTTGTGTTAGTTTATTTGGAAAATATTTTCTTAACTCTTCTTGAACTGCACTGTTGGTTAAGGGCTTGTAAGTAAGCATTTCACGCCAAGGTCTACAGTTGTTGTATTCGGCACATGTGACAAATAAAGTTCGATTTTATTTGAGGGTAGGGCTTCCGAGTGGCGCAACGGTCTAAGGCACTGCATCTCAGTGCTAAAGGTGTCACTACAGACCCTGGTACGATTTTTTATTTTATTTATTTCACCTTTATTTAACCAGGTGGGCTAGTTGAGAACAAGTTCTCATTTGCAACTGCGACCTGGCCAAGATAAAGCATAGCAGTGTGAACAGACAACAACACAGAGTTACACATGGAGTAAACAATAAACAAGTCAATAACATGGTAGAAAAAAAAAGAGAATCTATATACAATGTGTGCAAAAGGCATGAGGTAGGCAATAAATCGAGTAATTACAATTTAGCAGATTAACACTGGAGTGATAAATCTTCCGATGATCATGTGCAAGAAGAGATACTGGTGTGCAAAAGAGCAGAAAAGTAAATAAATAAAAGCAGTATGGGGGGTGAGGTAGGTAAATTGGGTGGGTAGTTTACAGATGGACTATGTACAGCTGCAGCGATCGGTTAGCTGCTCGGATAGCAGATTTTTAAAGTTGTTGAGGGAGATAAAAGTCTCCAACTTCAGAGATTTTTGCAATTCGTTCCAGTCGCAGGCAGCAGAGAACTGGAAGGAAAGGCGTATTACAGGCTGTATCACAACCGTCCGTGATTGGAGTCCCATAGGATGGCGCACAATTGGCCTAGAGTCGCCCGGTTGGGGTTTGGCCGGGGTAGGCATTCATTGTAAATAAGAATTTGTTCTTAACTGACTTGCTTAGTAAAATAAAAAAGTAGGATTGGTGCCTAGAGAATGACAGAAGTCTCTAGTGGCCAAAAGGCTGTGCTAGCATCGATAGCGCCATTGAGGGCTTCTACCATTTTAAACTTCATTGGCTGATCCCTCATGGTGACCCTGTTGGAGTCATGTCCAACCGGGTCATCAGGAGGGATCAGTCAAATCGGGAAGAAAATGTACTACTTCAAAATGGAGATTGCCTCAATGGCGCTGCCCATGCCGTCACATAATGGCACAGATACAAAGATGAGTCCTCTATCTATCTCTATGGATGGGTGTTAAATGTCCCCCCTTGCATTGACACATGCTCAGCTGTTCGGTAAGGGCAAACTGTCCAGCCAGAGAGTCACTCAGCAGCAAAGACACACACGAAGACACTCGCACACACACAAAAACTCCAGAAAGAAACCGCCCCAGAAACTCCATCTCCCTCCTGTGGGCTACACACACATCTGTCCTCAGAAACCTCAAACCCTCCAATTACAGGGAGGAAACTCCAATAATCCTCCACCCTGTCATCATCTGATTGGCTGGGGTCATTACCTAAGCAAACTGGGTAATCAAACACAAACCAGAGAAAATATCCAAACCCTCCTAAAACACATGAGACCAACTATGGAACTGAAACTCTTCATCTAAAACCAGCCTGTCTGGGGTTTTGGATGAAACCAAAATGAGAGGGAGCATTCTGCTGTGAGACAGTTGATCTCTCAGTATCATGTATTTCACTGTATAAGCTCTCCAACAAAGGCTTCCTTTCAATTTCAGGTTTATTGTAACTCATCTTTCCTTAACAGCTATGATAGATGATGTTACAGGGGTTCACTTACCTCAACAGCAGTGGGTGTATGGTAAGTAAATTCATTCTCTTGTCCAATGCAGTGTTTGAGATATACAACACCTCTCTCTAGTGATTAAATGTCACAACAGCAGACAGTCACATACTGCCAGATAGACCAACATGTTGCATCAGTATGAAATCTCCACTCTGCACCCATTTTGTCAAGAGGTTACAGACCATAACAGAGGTTAAGAGCAGACATCAGTCAATTTGGTTTATTATGTAAAATAAATAACACAAAGGAACAAGGTAATAATCAAATAAAATGGTCTATTAAACTACAAAATGTGGGAGTGTATAACCTGTTTGTATTTGCTGTTTAAACCACCATCCAGAAATCCTATTGAAAACTGAAGTTTACCTGGAATGTTTCAGAGTGATGACCTGTAATATAACCTCTACAGTTTTCTATAGGGAACAAACATAAATCACAGCAAGCAAATATAACTGTTGGGGGAATACCATTTGCATTTGAAAGAAAGGTACTAAAAATAAAAGAACATACACTATCTATGGTTGTAGTTGGATCAGACTTTAAAAAAAACATGTTTCAACAAAGACAAGAACCAAAGCAGTGCTACTGGGCCAGACGATGAGTCTAAATAGTCTACAGTGGCTTCCTTACCTCCTCTCCTTCACCTGGCCAGATCTTTTAAGTCAGTTTAGATGAAGGAAAGGAGGCACGGTAACCTCTCCAGCAGTTCCTCAGTGACCTGGGGGACCCATCCATCCCACAGTGAATCTACAGCCTCAGCCTCCTAGCCAAGCTCCCAAAGCAGCTGCTCACTAATCAGGAGTCTCCCGTCATTATGGAAACAAACTCCTCCTGGTTGACTGGGAGAAAGAGAGAGAAAACTTTGTTTTGAACGCTGAACGTCACGTTTACATTTTAAATTGATGGTTATTCAGCTGAATGTGTGCGAGTGTGTGTTAACGAGTAAGTGTGTGTGCGCATGTATGCCGTGTCTGCTCCCTGTGTGTACTCACTCTCCCTGTGTGTACTCACTCTCCCTGTGTGTACTCACTCTCCCTCTGTGTACTCACTCTCCCTCTGTGTACTCACTCTCCCTCTGTGTACTCACTCTCCCTCTGTGTACTCACTCTCCCTCTGTGTACTCACTCTCCCTCTGTGTACTCACTCTCCCTCTGTGTACTCACTCTCCCTCTGTGTACTCACTCTCCCTCTGTGTACTCACTCTCCCTCTGTGTACTCACTCTCCCTGTGTGTACTCACTCTCCCTGTGTGTACTCACTCTCCCTGTGTGTACTCACTCTCCCTGTGTGTACTCACTCTCCCTGTGTGTACTCACTCTCCCTGTGTGTACTCACTCTCCCTGTGTGTACTCACTCTCCCTGTGTGTACTCACTCTCTCCGTCTCCATCTGTATCAAACTCATCGATCATGCTGCGCAGCTCCTCATCTGTGATGCTCTCTCCAAGCTCTCTGGCCACACGTCTCAGGTTCCTCATGCTGATCCTCCCTGAGTCGTCGTCATCAAACAGCTTAAAGGCCTTCAGGATCTCCTCCTTAGGGTCCCGCTGTAGCATACGGTCTGTCACTGAGACAAATAACATGGATAAACATACAGGGTTAAATTCAGTGAATCGAGTTGACATGATCCCTTACAGTACAGAGAAGCATGCCTGCTCCACATATCATATTTTGTCCAATCAGAGATCATTCAGGGTCCCTACCTCTTCCACGAGACAGGGAAGAGACAATAGACAGGGAAGAGGTAGGGGGGGGGGGTTATGAGGGGGAATACAGGAGGAGTAGAAAGTGTGCAGCATTAATAAAGGCACACACCAACAAAAGGAAAGTACACTAATATTAGGCATGGAACTATTCCAATTGTGTGTAATTATACAACATGAAATTAAACACAGCAGGAACTTACCGACTTCATTAAAGTCATCAAAAGTTATTTTGCCATTGCCTTCTCTGTTGTAATCTTTTAATATCTTCAGCACATCCACTTTCTTCACCTCAAAACCCAGAGCTCTCATTGCCACCTTTGGGTGAGAGAGGAAGAGAGTTAAGTATGATACTTTTACTGTCATATTAGACAGCAGAGGGACACCAGAATACTAGTAATTTTATAAGGTAACTTGTAGGTAGACGTTTACCTTGAGTTCATGGTAGTCTATCTCTTTGTCTTTGTCTGTGTCAAACAGCTCAAACGCCTCTTTGATTTCAAGCTTTTGCTCCTCAGTCAGCTCTCTCCTCTTCTTCCGCTTGGTTTTATCCACTGCCAGCTCAGTCCTGAACATCAGTGTCAGGTGTTGTGTCAAAACAAAGAAATAGCATAGATTGACTATAGACACGATGAGTTAGTCGATGAATCACTTAGTCACATGTACATATTACCTCAATTATCTCGACTGACCGGTGCCCCCGCACATTGACTCTGTATCGGTACCCTCTGTACAGTATATAGCCTCGCTATTGTTATTTTACTGTTGCTGTTTAATTATTTGTTACTTATATATTTTTTAAATGACTTAAAACTATACAACTTCTTAAAGCAGTGTTGGTTACGGGTTAAGAGTTTGGTTTGTAAGTATGCATTTCACTGTAGGTGTACAACTGTTGTATTCGGCGCATGTGACAAATAAAATGTGATTTGATTTGGAAATACTTCATTGCGACTACAGACACACATTACACTGTCAGGTGCTAAGGTTGACCAACACAGTTGGTTACTAGCTAACAATAGCTAGCTAACTATCAAAAATATATAACGCTAGCTAGATATAATCGCTAACTCGCAACCATTGGCAACAAGGAATCTCGCTGGTTTGTGCTAGTTTGTTTCACAGTTCTTGCTAGGTAGTAATCCAATCGTTTAAATACTGTGCTCGAATAATAAACAAAATACCTTAAAGACAGACTCATCATTCAAGTTGTGCTATGTAGACCTAAAATGTCAAGAGAATCCGACCAAAACGTGAACCGGTAACAGGCACAAGATAGTTTGCAAAATCGCAACAAACCACCTTGTAGCAAATCCGTTAGTCCGCGCCTGTTTCGTTGATCCTCATTGGATGCTACATCATTGCTCCGCTACAAAGTCACCTTTGATTCGACAAAATGAAATATCGCGGTGCTGCACATTTTCCTCCCGAAAAGACGTCCCGAAGTGCTTGTTACACTCTCTGCCCAGTAGAGGGTGATGCATGTCCATATTGACAAGAGAGGCAGAGACTAGTGATGGAAAATACTCATGCATGAGATCTGTTTCACAGTCTTTAGACCCAAGTGAACCAGGAAAACTGGTAGACCTACATGTGAGCTATCTTGTGCCTGTTACCTGCTGTTCACGTTTGCGATGACAAGACAACAGGTGACGCCTCGGGTAGCATAGTGGTTAGAGCGTTAGGCCAGTAACCTGAAATGTTGCTGGATTGAATCCCGAGTTGACATGGTAAAAATATGTCAATCTGCCCCTGAACAAGTATTTATTGCCTGTTGCCTGTTCGTCTCGTTTGTCAAGTCAAGTTTGTCAAGTTTTCCCAGTCTCACTTTTTCTCACCCTCCTGGTTTTGACCCTTGCCTGTCCTGACTCTGAGCCCGCCTGCCTGACCACTCTGCCTGCCCCTGACCCTGAGCCTGCCTGCCGACCTGTACCTTTGCCCCACCTTTGGATTATTGACCTCTGCCTACCCTGACCCTGAGCCTGCTTGCAGTCTGGTACCGTTGCCCTACCTCTGGTTTACTGACCTCTGCCTGCCTTGACCTGTCCATTGCCTGCCACTGTTGGATTATTAAACCTTTGTGAATTCAACATTGTCTGCATCTGGGTCTTACCTTCAAACCTGATAAGGCCTGATAAAATGTCAAAGGGATGCAAAAGTCACTCATTTCGTGGAATGACCCTACATTCAAACCACTCACGCAAGAGCTCTCTCTCTTTATCTGAATCTGAGTTCTAGTCTCTCTGTGAGATTCCATGTTCTATTATTGACCTTATCAACAACTGTAAAAAAAAATGTTGCCTAACTTGGCATTAGATGCAGATCTAGGATCAGCTAACCTTGATGAAAACCATTATAGGAGGAATTACAAAACTGCTCTTAGATCAGTGTCTAGAGACTACTTTATTCTTCTCCATGTTGACTTCCTATTCATTTATCAGGTTTGTTTTTTGGGGGATGATTTAGAAATGAATTGGGTGCGTGCTTCTGTGGGATTGTTATATAATCTGCTGTCCAATGTGGCATGTTGTTATCTAATAACAGTCTAATTAAATTATGTCTCTCTCTCCTATGCCCTCAGACAAGAACTGACTGTGCCCAGAGTATTTTTTCACTGCCCTGGGTCACCACACACCCACACATAAACTCGCACACTCACAACCTGGGTCATAAGGTAACATGAGGGGCGGGTGGGGGGCATGTGTGCTACAGTGAGAGGCATATAGCCCAGAGCATGTTCTCCCCTGAGAACATATTCCAAGACTTCAAATATCTGTGTTAGGACATACAAACACAAACACTTACACAACACACACACACACAAACATGTACTAGGTTGCCTTTCTGACTGTGTCTCTCCAGCCAGTCCAAACCGGTTTGTGTTTATCTATGGCACAGTAGCTGCTCCTGTAGAGCATCAGCAAAAACTGTACTCAAGTGACCTTTCATCATGTGTGTGTGTGTGTGTGTGTGTGTGTGTGTGTGTGTGTGTGTGTGTGTGTGTGTGTGTGTGTGTGTGTGTGTGTGTGTGTGTGTGTGTGTGTACACATACTGTATATTTGTGTGTCTGTTCTGAACACACCACACCTGAAACACAACAAGTTTCAAGTTTCATTAGTTGAATTTACGGGATACCCATGGTATACACAGTCCAACCAAATGCTTACTTTCAGGTTACTTCTCGACAATGCAACAAAAATAAGAAATAATAAAATATAAAAATGCGAACATAAAGTAAATGGCTCAGTAGAATATAATAATATGTTTTTGCATAATTATAATACAGGAAGGCACAATTTATAGTCCAATATGTACACATGTTTTGGGGAAGGGGGGATTGGGGGGCAAGTGTTTCAATTGTGCAGTGTTTAGCAATCATAACAATAGTCTGGTAGTAGCAGTTGGGATGTGTGTGTAGCATGAATGTATGTATGTGTGTGTGTGTGTAGCATGAATGTGTGTGTGTGTGTGTGTGTGTGTGTGTGTGTGTGTGTGTGTGTGTGTGTGTGTGTGTGTGTGTGTGTGTGTGTGTGTGTGTGTGTGTGTGTGTGTGTGTGTGTGACTGACATGAGAACAGACCCCAGGGGGGGAACACCGCCTTTTTCCTGTTGCAGAGATATCCGACTTCCTGACCCACTACTTCTCAATATGACCACAACTACTATACCAGGGCTGCCCAACCCTCTTCCTGGAGATCTACTGTCCTGTAGGTTTTCAGTCCAACCCTAATTTAGCGTATCTGATTCAGCTAGTTAAGGACTTGTTGAGCAGCTAATAAGTAGAATCAGGTGTGTTAAATTACGGTTGGACTAAAAACTCAAAGGACGGTAGATCTCCAGGAAGAGGTTTGGGCAGCCCTGTACTACCCTGTAGAAGGGCATCAAACACATTCCACACAGGATTTTGTTTTTTTCCTTTCAATGAAGACCTAGCCAACCAGGCGAGGGGAGTTCCTTGCTAAATAGTGACCTTAATTCATCAATCAAGTACAAGGGTGAAGCGAAAACCCGCAGACACTGGAGTGAGCTTGAAACGTGCTAATGCTAATGAAAAATATGAGTGCTCTCTCTCTCTCTTTGTCAGGGTGGTGACTAAGATATGACGAAGTTCTAGCAAAGAATGGGACCGGCCCTGCTCAGATAGACACGCTAGGGCCTTTCCCTATGTGTGGGGGGTTGGGAACGGTTCACAAGCTCACGTTTCAAAGATCTTTGTCACTCTGTCTGCAGTGCCGATTACAGTATTAGCATAGTATACTACATCATGACATCTGAATCTGTCCACACAACTGTGTCCACTGTCCAGACCACAGAGATTAACTGAGTTAGTAGTTCACATGAGCCTTAGCCAATATCTGCTCTCTCTCTGTGTGTGTGTGGGGGGGGGGGGGGGTGAGAGACAGAGAGAGAGAGAGAAAGAGCGTGTGGGAGGATACAATGCTCTCTTGTCCTATCTGGTTATCAAGCATTGGAATGGAAAAAGAGAGCTAGAGAGGGAGAGAGGGAGGAGAGAAAGAGAGGATAGAGGGAGAGGGGGTGAAATAGAATCCACAAGAGGCAGAAGGAACAGGCAGCTCTCTCCAAACCCTGCTGTAGTGTACAATGTGATAGCGGGCCCAGTAACTCCAAACCCTGCTATTCACCAATAACCCTGCTATTGAAAGAGGGACCCATAACCCTGCTTTTAATCCACTGAACTAATTATTACACAGTTCACAGTTTCTACAAAAAGGCTTCTTTATTTCAAACAAAGGAAGATCATAATAGCATTCAGATCAGTAATGGCATCACGTACAAAAACAGAAAAACGACAAATACAAAAATATATTGCACTTTGTTTGGAAATGAAGATCAACTTTGAACGACAATTGACCTGTAAACATTTCAAATTTATTTTTTTCTTATTTTATATCTGGCTGTTTCTTTGCCTCTTATGTAAATACAGAGCTTCTTTCTGTGTCATATGTCCACATAGTACAATCAAACAAGTGCTTAGTAGGGTACTGTATCTATGGAGGGTTTAGTGAGGAAAGACACCTGAAAGACAGAGTGTGAGTGAGTCCTTCACAGATACACCAGTGTCTGTCTGAACACACACTAGTCATTTCACCATGTACCACATTCCCCATTCAGGAAACCCAAGACACACTAACACCTCTCTAAAAACGTCTCCTTTCATTTGTTTCTTAGTTACTTTGTTCTAAAAGAGTCTGTGATCGGTGTTGTTTCTGGTTAAGTAGTAATAGTGGTGAGAAGACAACGGACATGTTCCAGCATATATGACCGTTGAGGAAGAAAAGCTATGGAAGTAGAAAAACAGTGAGAGAGGCATGTGCAAAATTCACTCTGAGGCTGGAGGAGATCCTGACCACGGTTTCCAACAGTCCAACAGTGGATTATCTATGTTCTTCTTCTCCTCTCCTTTCTAGTCTTAGATGTGCCACGTAATGGTCATATGTACCAGAAGCTGGGTCTAAGGACTATCTATTCTTTCTGACCAGCAGAGAACCGCGATGCTGGTCAGACTGAGGCGTCTCCTGGCCTCTCCACAGAGTGTCTATCAGAGCTGACATCCCTGCATCTGTTGATCTATGTACCCGAGGAAACTAAGGATGAGACGCAATGTTGGCTCCAGTAGGGGGCTATAGCGGCGTCCATGTTGGATCCATCTGTAGGTGACTGGCTCCAGTAGGGGGCTATAGCAGCGGCCATGTTGGATCCATCTGTAGGTGTAGATGCCTGTCTGCTCTGAGCAGGTCAGTGTTGTGCTCAGCGAGAGGGGCAGAGGTCGGGTCTCCTGACCACCTGACCTCCACAGCCCGGCTCTGGGTTAGGGTCAACCTGAGGAACACAGGGGGAAGAGTAGGCTAGTTAGACCTACAATAATGTGTGTGTGTGTGTGTGTACGCGTGGATGTGTGGGGTGTGTGTGTGTGTACCTCGGAGTAGAGCGGTGGGGGCTGGTATCTGAACTCTGTGATGTAAGCGCGTAGTGTTCCCTGGTTCTCTTCGTTGACCTCTGACCCCTCACAGCGCTCCAGACAGCCCCACCGCTGCTCCTCTGTCACCACCAAGTCACTGTAGCTGGGGGGAGCTGTGAATACACACACAGCATAGGATTAACTTGGGAGAACACACATAAACACACAAACAGTACACAGTACACACACACACAGTACACAAACACACAGTACACGCTCACACACAAGTGTATGTCGTACCCTCAGGTCTCTCTGGCCAGCTGATGCTACTACAGTAGCTGCTGATGCTGCTTGTTCGATTGGTGAATGCATGAAGGGGGATGGTCCCGATCACCAACGGCAACGATAGAGACAGGTTCAACCCCCCAGGGATGTCCACATACACCTGAGAGAGACAGAGAGGTAGATATTGTCTTCTTGACAGCCCAAATGATGATATACCAGAAATATAACCTTTACAGTACATGACTGTGAAGATCCTGCTAAACCAGTTCGATTTTGCAAGGCGATTTGACTGACAACACTTATTTACCATTCTACAATATTAATACATGTATTACCATATAAACTATACACCATATTATAATTCCTCACCACCAGTGAGTACTCCACTCTGATGAGTGGACAGTCCAGGATGGATGGGGACACTGGGGGTATGTGGAGTAGTTTTCCATCCCAGCTCTGGCTCTTCCCCTGGGGTAGGGTGTCCCCACGTAGGGCTGCCATCTGCTGCTGGAGCTGCCTAGCCTTTCCCTTGGCGAAGTAGGTCTGGGTCTGGCTCAGCGCTGCCTTGGGCACCACCACCCTGGACGAACAGTTCTCCACCTCTGCAAAGATCTGGATGGACTCACCTAGAAGAGGAGGAGAGGAGGAGGCTGTGAGATGGGGGTGGTATAGGAGGGGGGAATGGGACAGTGTGTGTGTGTTACTCACCTGGTGTGTATCCCTTCCTCTCTATCTTGGCGCTGAGTGAGATGGGTCCCGAGGCACAGAACCAACAACATAAGGTCTTGTCCTTAGTGCCAGCTTGAGGGGCCTATACACAGACATTTCACAAAAACTGTGAGCATGTGTGCATGCATGTGTGTTTGTGAGATGTGTGTGCATGCATGTGTGTTTGTGAGATGTGTGTGCATGCATGTGTGTGCATGCATGTGTGTTTGTGAGATGTGTGTGCATGCATGTGTGTTTGTGAGATGTGTGTGCATGCATGTGTGTTTGTGAGATGTGTGTGCATGCATGTGTGTTTGTGAGATGTGTGTGCATGCATGTGTGTTTGTGAGATGTGTGTGCATGCATGTGTGTGTGTGCATGCATGTGTGTTTGTGAGATGTGTGTGCATGCATGTGTGTTTGTGAGATGTGTGTGCATGCATGTGTGTTTGTGAGATGTGTGTGCATGCATGTGTGTATGTGTGCTCCACAATCCTCACCAGCAGCAGTGGTGTGTTGATATCGATGTGTTCAAATACAGTGAACTCTTTCTTGACTTTGAAAGGCAGCAGCCATGGTCTGTAGAGCTCTGCTCTCACCCAGTACCTCACACTGCCATGCTTCCCTTCAAACGACGTGGCCAGGGGCCTGAAAGAGGGGGACAGGAGGGAAGAGAGGGGGAGTGGGGGGGAGAGGAGAAGAGAGGGGGAGAAGAAGAGAGGGGGAGAAGAGGAGAGAGGTCTGTAGGATTATACTTTTTACATTTCTATCTTTAGATAAGATTCCATATTTGGGGTTCAGATTTTATGTTATAGCTGTGTGTGTGTGTGTGTGTTACATACATCTGTGGTAGCAGGAAGCTAAAGGTGAATTCGTGTAATCCTGTGTTGAGAACAGTGAGGGCCTCCTCTGGACTGTCCTCATCTGAAATACAGGAAAACAAGATTCCAAATACCATACCTGACACACACTAATCTACACACAGACACACACCCACAATTTCATTTAATTGTTTCACGTTGTGCTTTCAAATACCTCATTCCAAGTCAACACCAAGATAATAAACCCAGTAGTAAATGCTGGACGACACATAAGCGCACATTAAAAAATGTTTTTTATAACACACCACACAAATTCACACATAATAAATGCTTTATAACACATAAAACCCAGTTATTGTATTTAATTAGAATATTACCCATTGTGTCAGGTCATAAACGCATCAAATACAACATTTCTTGTAATTTCATCCATGAACACTTCAGATACAGAGCACAGCAGAAACCTGAAGACACACCCAGGCTGAGAAAAACATGCATCCCCTTCCACTTCCTTTATCTACATGTTATTGTATACGTTGATGTTTGAATCTCTGATCATCTATTTTCTACCACCTCAGCAGTCTTGCATGTTCTCGTTTGCAGCTGAGAACATTGTGGAACATTGTGTATGTGCGTGTGTGTGTTGTTAAATCACACCGGCAGCGCGAGGAGAGCAGGAGCAGACTGGTATGAACCAGAATGAGCAGCGGATTTTCAGCCTGATACTCCAATGCATACATACTTAGCTTGCCATTGGAGGAAAGCTAACCTGGTCCCGCCCCTCCACCAAGCCCCTTTATGAATGGCCATGTGTTCTGTAATATGGGAGAATTTAGAGAGAGAGAGAATTTAGAGAGAGAGAGAGAATTCAGAGAGAGAGAGAGAGAGAGAGAGATAGATAGAAAGATTTAGGTATTGAGTGATACTCAGAGACAGAGAGGGAGGGAGTTTGACAGACAGACAGAAAGACAGACAGACAGACACAGACAGAGACAGACACTACAGTCTAAATCTGTCTGTCTATTTGAGAGAAATAAAGAGGGACTCGAGAGTAGGTACATTCATGCATCTTTATTTAAAACCAACAACATATTTTATTTGACAAATTCCTCAATCAATCAACATACAAATACAATCAAGGTTATTACAGTGCAACAAAACAAGGAAAACATAACATACTTACAGATCATGAACTAATAAACACTATGTTTGAGCAACAGTGGAGATCAAATCAGTGTAGGCTCTGGTCCTGGAGAGCTACAGGGTGTACCAGCTTTTGTTCCAGCCCAGCACTAACACACCTGGGTCACCTACTCATGGTCCACTATTTAGAACACGGTTGGTTCAATCAGGTGAGTTAGTGCTGGAAATAAAAATCCTGAACCCCATGTAGCTTACTTGAGGTAAACAGATGATCAGCACATACATGACATCATTTACCAGCCAGCTACATAATGAGCCCTACCCTACTGATTACCACTGTTTCATAAAGGCTATTCTGAACTAAAGGGCACCGGTAGGTTATCTGAACTAAAGGGCACCGATAGGTTATGTTGCCACCGATAGGTTATGTTGCCACCGATAGGTTATGTTGCCACCGATAGGTTATGTTGCCACCGATAGGTTATGTTGCCACCGATAGGTTATGTTGCCACCGATAGGTTATGTTGCCACCGATAGGTTATGTTGCCACCGATAGGTTATGTTGCCACCGATAGGTTATGTTGCCACCGATAGGTTATGTTGCCACCGATAGGTTATGTTGCCACCGATAGGTTATGTTGCCACCGATAGGTTACGTTGCTGAAAAGGCACCCAGTCTTCTGCTGTTGGTCTTGGTGTTGTCATATTGTGGTGGATAAATGTTCGAGAAAATATGACTTCAGCTCTCACATTACCCTGGCAACAAGAGCCTGATTCGCGCATGCAAAGGTGCATTTACTGTAATATGAGATATGAGATAGGACTTGTTTGTATTGCTGTGTTACATCAAGTGTATTTTTATTGCTGTATACTAACTATGGGATTGTTTTTATTTTAAATGGAAAAATTAAAAGTGTATCTTGGTGTTGTAATGCCCTGTAAAGATGCTAAATAAATCCTAAATGTATCACTTTACAAGTTCCATTTGACCAGCTATTATGAAAATTGTTATCGGCTGAAACTGAACCTCAGTAGCCTAGTAAGGTAATGGGCACTACTGTAAATGCCCTCTTTGGTCAATGCAATGATACATCAACAGTTACTATTTAGAAATGTAACATATCAGTTACTTTATGAAAGATGTGTGGCATAGGCCTGCCTACGTGTTAGGCTAGATGTGCAGTACATAATGGAACTGTTACAGCTGCAAATTGAAGACAAAGTTGCATGCTTTAGAATGTGTATTTCCCCAGATGGAATGATGTCATCCTAGACACATATGGCAGTTTAGACCAATCAGAGGCGAAAGGGGTGTGTCCCCACGCGCCCCCCTTCCCTCAGCCAGTTTGTGATCAGGTTTGAACCGCTTCTAACAAAGGGAGTAAACTTCAGGTTGTCATCAGCAAAACAATGTTATTGATAAAATTATAAAACAAAAGCAGTAATAAACCTCAACTTTAACCGCTTTTAGTTAGATTAGCCCTCGCTTGTGTCAAATTTTGACAACAGTTTGAGGTTTCTTAACTCGCTAAATAAAACGCAGAGAAGGCTTTAAAAACTTCAATTCGAATAAAACACAATTACTGTAGAATCTACAGTAAATTCTACAGTAATTGTAATATGTGTCATAATAAGACATCAATTGAGCAAATATTTATGTCGGATCTGGCCTATTAAACAGCCTAAATTGGATGCAGAAAACCTATCCTTTGTCGCATCAGGACCACTATCCCACCTGACTAAGAACTGTAATTTGTTCCAATGAATGTGTGTGTTACGCAGTTTATGTCAAATGTAGCCCATCATCAGTCATGTAACCTACAAATGGCGTAGGCTATAATTACCAGCAATGACAGAGCTCCATAACATAGCTGGAATATGAAAATTCAGAACAACCGGAACTAGGCCTTTCCATATATACCCAATTTCAAGTTTGCCAGCACATCTCTGTGAGAATGAGTGCGTAATTATGATGTGGTTGTCCCTTACCTCTCTCCTCTCCTATTAACGTGTCGCTATGGTTTAAGTATTCCACCTCCTCGGTGTAATTCTGAGTGTAGGCAGTGTTGGCTCCGGCGTTCCGGGACTCGGTCCACCGCACCTTGGCTACGCCTCTGGCGGTTATGTTCAACGTTTTGACGCGAACCTCACCGGTGATTTCGATTATCACCCTCCCCGAGACCGAATCCCCGCCGGAGTAAACGGGGACGTTGTTGTCGTTCAGGTAGTCGAAGTAGACCGCTAAAGTTTTTACCTTTCCCAGCACCATGGTGTTAGAAAAATAGCGTCTATGAAAACTGAGAAATCATAAGGAACCCTCCGCCCACGGCCCCTCGGTTTTTGCTCAGGATAGAGGATGTGCCCTGCGGGCAGGGTTAGTGGTCCTCTCGCTGACGGTTCATATGGGTGTCAGAGATTCAGGGTTACAGCAGCGGCTAAAAGCTGTCATCCTCCCAGTGCGTTCATTTCTATGGTCTCCTCCTCTGCTTTCTAGTATGAACAGCTGCTTCGTGTCTCAGCGCTCTTAAAGGAGCCTCGCCATAATAAACTTATTGGGCATGTGCGTGCAATTGCGCATTCTTTCATCCTTCCACATGTTGCTGAGTTGAGTTCATATAGATAGGCTACAGATCTCGGATCAGCTTCCCATATCCAAAAACCCAAATGCAAACCCGAAAAACATAACTGACCTTCGATCAGTGTTGGGGCAATTTCATTATTTTTTGGAGAGGATAGGCCTACAGTTTCCACAACTGTTGCAATTTCATTATAATGTCCCATTCTTAAAGAGTTGATACATTATGGACCTTCAACCCTTCCTTTGCTGTGTTCCTACCCTTATGGCCGCTCTTCCACATTCACTTTTGACATTTGGTCCAAAAATTGGTCCTACTGGCCAAATGAACCTTCTTACAGAAAATGACGATACTATAGTCCCTTACTGCCATCTACTTGTGAAAAGAAGAACACGCTAGTAAGAGCATTTCATGATAGTCAAATTATACTGAACAAAAATATAAACGCAACATGCAAACATTTAAAACGTTTTTCTGAGTTACAATCAATTGGGGTGACAGGTAGTGCCAGCACATCTAGTGGTTAGAGCGTTGGGCCAGTAACCGAAAGGTTGATAGATCGAATCCCTGAGCTGACAAGATACAAATCTGTCATTCTGCCCCTGAACAAGGACGTTAACCCACTGGTCCTAGGCCGTCAATGTAAATAAGAATTTGTTCTTAACTGGCTTGCCTAGTTAATTTAGGCCATCATTTATGGATTTCCCATGACTGGGTAGGGGCACAGCCATGGGAGGGCATAGGCCCACTCACTTGGGAGCCAGGCCCAGCCAATCAGAATGACTTTTTCCACACAAATGGCCTTTATTACAGACATAAATATTCCTTTAACCTTTACACATTTTTTAAAAGTACATAATGTTACAGATTTGCAAAAACGTATATCATTGATTAATTAATTAAATTTGCTTTTGCAAATTCATTCACGTCCAACTCCCCCATTACTGGTACAGTACTGATGGTTCAATAACGTCTATAAATAGATTAAAATCGTCTTTGCAGCTTGGATTCCAAAACCAAACTTTGGAAAATTAGGAAAAACATAAAAAAACTAAACTTGATAACATGCATTCCGTTTTGTTGAACGTTACTCAAAGTAACACTGTTCTACTACAAATGCTGCAGACCAAAGACGATCAGTTAATGAACACAATGACTAAGTTGGATGACAGGTCAGTAGAACTCATTGAAGTCGCTGACCAAATGAATGATGAAAGAACTCAGGTGATGAAAATGTAAATATTGATTTCTAAACAAGCGGAGGAAGTCTCATCACTGAATCTCTCTCCGTAATCAAGACCTCTATCTGAAAACAATGATGGACAAGTTTGAGACCGAAAGGAGCAAGTGCGACACTCACGTGTCCAAAATCAGTACTCTCAGCGCTCAAGTGGACTCTACAATACAGCAGAATACCACCCTTAGGTACAATCTGGTGGAATTCCAGAATGGTCACGCGCTACAGCGTGACTACCCAACCAAGCAACCAGAGTCCAGCACTCAAAGGAGTGAAGACGATAGGTTTCAGACTTTGCCTCCCGCAAGTGTCCCTCAGTCTTCTCCTCTTGGCCATTCGGCACTGAGTAATATGGCGCCTCTTCGCCAGCTTCTCCTCTTGGCCCTTCGGCCCCAATTTCCCCACAGGATGCCGCCCGCTTGGCGGAACGCCTTGACAAACTCGCCAAGAATTTCCCCACCTTTGACCACGTTCCAGGTCAGCCAAACGATACTGAGACATTCCTAGCTGACTTAGAGGACGCATTAGATGGCTACTCGAACCCTACGGGTTCTGACAGGGTTTACCTGTTGAAGCGATGGTCAAATAGACGCGTGACGAGGTTCATTTGTCTACAACAGCAACACGTGCTAAATGACTGCGCTAAACTTGCCACAGCTTTGAAATTAGAATACAGTGGTTCTGTGGCTCGCAAACACAATAGCTCACTGGCTAACACTGTCAAACAAGCTCGGAACGAACACCCACAAGCTTACTATCATAGGCTTCGTTCAACTTACTTTGGCCTACTCACTGAAACAGGAACGGAAGGGCTGTTACCATTCAAACAAATGTTTCTGTCAAACATGTATCCCACCTTCATTACCTACTTGGGCCCTGCAGACCACATTGGCTTGCCTATCTTACAACTCAGAGAGCTTGCAAGGCATCAAAAGCTTGCAATGCTAAGAGCCCTGACCACTCAGTTTTGAAGTTTGACCAGGAGCACTCACTCCAGTTAGAGGGTGAATTATCAGGTATTGGAGTGTTCACAGATGATGCACAACAACGGTTTCTACCACGAAACCACGAATCCAATAACCTCCGCGATCAAAATAACTGTAAAGTACGTCGCCATCGAAACGGCTACCGCTACAATTGACCTGTTCGCTCCGTTCCTGCAGCCAACCCACAAAAAGTGTCAGATCACAAGGGTAACAAAAAGTTAAAGGACAATCAAAACGTAGACCAATGTTCTCTAGAAGTTCCATTACATGAAGCGAGAAAATTTGAGAAAAGGGTAAAAGATAAGTCACAAGGACTAGACGGGGAATTGCCGGACACCAGGTCCGCAGGATTTAACACTCTTAGCAAGGATGTTAAAATTCTAATTTCTCCCGCTCTCACTCGAGACCCTATCTAGGACCCGCTTGATCAAGAAATATGGCCACAGGCTTTGTCTATAGACTCGGATACAAAGTTTGCGAAGAAAAAGGTAAAAAGCTTCGTTAAAGCCAAGCCCATTCAAAATCCATAAAATCAATCTGCGTTCACCTTTAACAGAAATTGCACATCACGTCATTGCGAACGACCACTCCACTTTGTGGGGAATATGACCACTAAACGTTTGATGATCTCAAAAGGGCTTTGAAGCCAACTAAACGTTGGTTAAAAGTGGAACGATGTGACACTACATTTCAAGGTTTCACTCAGACTACCTCATCCCGTCACATTGAGAATCATGCTGAAACTACACTTCCAGGACGTATCGCTTGTTCACCCTGTGTATGTTACCAGCCTCGAATCTGAACCCCTGCTACTCGGAGCAGACTTGATGGATCGGTTACTCCCACTGATGGATTGGAAAACCAACCATTTATGGTCACATGTCACAGTGCCTTCTCCACTGACCACACTGTCTACCCCTAACGCTAGCTGCAACGCAGTCATCCATGAGGGGTTTCTGTCGAAAGCACCCCTTGGGAAAAAGACGTTTCAAAACCTCTTGGTGCAGAATCTGATCCAAGGAGATATTACGATATCTCGACACATTCCATCAGCAAACCTGATGGACCATTCTGTTCATGATTTCGAGACAGTTGTCTCTGTGGATGACTTTCCTTTTCCTTGCAGTCGTACAATACTGTAGTTGAGATTAACTTCTCTTGCCCTTCGGACACTTCCGCAAGCACTGCGGCCATCAAAGCAAGAAAAACATCGATGTGCAGTGTACTAATGGCGTCAGTCCAGCAACTGACCCGATGACTCCCACTGGTGAAACACTTTGCGATATCACAGACAGATATCCTCATCTCAGTTCGCAGGTACTGAAGAGGTTGCCACAAGCGAACACAGTGGTGACTGACAGGCCTTGACAGCCACTGAGCGTTTTGAAGCACAAACACCAGGAGGTTTGGTTGAAAGGTTACAACCATTCTCATAACAACGCGGCCGCTGACATATGGTCCAACCTTTTCGTTTCTGCCTCGGATACCAACACCACCCGCTGGTGGGGTGGTCCCGAGACACAAAGGGGGGGAATAGTAGCCCAGACCCATGATGAGACCGGTGGGGGGGGGGGGTGAGACTACACCGTACGAGGCCGCCAGAGCATAAAACAAGTCTAGTTGTAAACTCCCCTCCGAGAACAGTGAGGAGCAGACAGGCCCCTAGACGGGGATAATCTTAGAACACATCTAAGATATTACTGAGGTGTACCACACTGGTCGTAAAATAAGTCAAATTGCTAATGATAATACCGACAGAGTTAGTAGTCACTCAGATTGCAACACGTGTAGGGGAATCTCCAGAACACTCTTCTGATGGTAAACACACATGCCACTAATAAATAGAACCCTCCATTCAGGAGGAAAGATATTAGAAGTCATGAACCATGATCACACAGCATACAACTGGTCCAGTGCTTATAGAGTACTTCCGTCGTGAGGTTATCTCCTCCGTGGATAACATATGAAATAGACTTCTTCATACCTATCGCCACTACAATAGTGGAAGACACAGTGACTTGTAGTAAAACCACTGCAGACTCCCTTGATACAAATTCTGACTGATCCACAGGCATTGAACTGAAAATTACCTGACTATGTCAGACTCATTCTGAACAAGTTGTAGTCTACCAGGAGACTTGGTTTTCTTCCCTTGACATGTGCGTTTGTGTAAGCATAAACGCACATGTACAACGGAACATCCAATTAGGATCTATGCCAGGATAAAATTGGGTAAAATTGAAAATGTACCTTTAAAATGAGAAAATTGTCTTCCCTGTAAAGTTTAACTAAGTCAGTAGCCACGCCCAAGTGAATAGACATTGGTTGGAAATGATGAACCAACCCCTTTTCTACATTTCTATAAAAGCCCCCGTGACCAAAAGTCACTGTTGAAAAGGGCTAATTTCAACTATACAGGCCAGGAAACATGAGAGCTTGTTACAGATATGAACTCTGAACTATTGATCACCTAAATAAGTGCATACTAAACTAGCATATATCAAATTGCAGCTGAACATATACGCAAATCTAGTATGAGAACACTGACCGACGAGGACGAATCTCCAGAGAGAGATGAACCTCTCAGACCACGTGAACCTCTCACACGACAACCCGGATGATTCCACAAAGAACATGGCGACATAGACTGGGCAAACCAGAGCCTCACATCACCAACTCAACTATCGAAGCCAGCGTCACGTAAATACAATGCATTACTTTTCCGAATGAATGATCGTTAGTGGCATATGTATAGCTTCCCAGGTCCAATAGAGACCCATGTTCCTTAGCCTTCCTTCCAAACCCCCCTTCTCTTCTCTCTGAATTTACCTTGTTACGACCACACTGTTTTGTATTGTTTAGTCCACTAGGGACGGTATTTTACTGTATAATGTGATTATGTATTGTATATTCTGTAATTGTTAATTACTTAGTAAATAAATAATTGAGCCAATTGGTGTATGGATGATTTATAGTAAAGGCTGGGTTCGTGCAGATAGCCAAAAATTTTACAACATTTGGAATGTGTAACGACTCCCACCAAAGGTGGCTCCCCTCCCTGTTCGGGTGGTGCTCGGCGGTCGTCGTCACCGGCCTACTAGCTGCTACTGACTTTTCCTCCCCCTCCCTTTTTGTTGATTATTGACACCTGTTTGTGGTTAGGGTGATTTGTGGGGCTTTATTACCCAGCAGCCCGGCCGGCTGGGTGTGCAGGATTGTTTTGTGTACATGCTTGTGTGTCACGGTTCGTGTACGTTATCTCATTGGTATTTCGTGTTCTCGTTTATGTGGTGGAGCATTCATTTTAGAGTGGCGTCGTGTTCACCTGTTTGTGGTATTAAATTAGAACGCTACTCTGAACTCTCTGTCTCCTGCGTGTGACTCCTTCCTCCACTACACCCCGGGCATTACAGAATGAGAACTGATAAGGTAATAAATAAATAATTAATAGAAGACTAATTGATCAGATATTAAAATATCTGAAGAGTTATATTCGGAAAATTATAACTTTGTAATCTGAAGATTTTCCGTGGTGCCCTGACTTCCTAGTTCATTAAATTTACATGATTAGTTTAATCACCTAATAATAATAACAGAGAATTGATTTGATAAAATAACAGCCAAAGACACGACACCACCCACCCACATGTATGCCCACACACACATACACACACACATAGCCTATTGTAAGGGATGCATGGTTTTCTGTATAATATAAATACATTTTATATAATATAATATACATTTCTCTAAGTTTCACCATCATGGTAAAGCCCTACTTATGTTGTTGCTTTGGCAAAGTCATTTCTGAAAATGATTATTTATTTCATTAGAGATTAATTTACATCAACCCTTTAGGGCAATCCTGTTACGTGAACTGAGCTCTCATTTTAATATGGTGAAACTATTCCTTTTTAAAGACTTTTTTCAAAAGAAGCATTGAATATCTACACTCTAATGAAAAAAAGGGCTCCAAAAGGGTTCTCCGGCTGTCCCCATAGGAGAACCCTTTTTCGTTCCAGGTAGAACCCTTTTTGGTTTCAGGTAGAACCCTTTTGGGTACACAATACCCCTTAATGACAAAGGGAAAACATGTTTTTGACATTTTTGCAAATTCAATGAAAGTGAAATACAGAAATATCTAATTTACATAAGTATTCACACTCCTGACTCAATATATGTTAGAATCATGTTTGGCAGTGATTACAGCTGTGAGTCTTTCTGGGTAGGTTTTTAAGGTGCCCTTCTTTGCGATGCATTGGAAAACCTCCCTGGTCTTTGTGGTTGAATCTGTGTTTGAAATTCACAGCTTGACTGAGAGAAATTACAAATAATTGGGTAACACTTGACACCCAACGGTCCTAACCATGACATAATATGTCATAACAGCTGACAAAAGGTGTCATAACCTGTTATAACCCACAAAACCTATCACACAAAGCAAAACATTCCATTACACCAGTACAACAGTACACTTATGTTATACATATATTTTTTAAATTGACCATATTAAATTAGCATTGTAATTGTGCACACACTGATGTCAGACATGCACCTTCCCCAATGCTCTGTTTGTTGATGACTGGGATGAATGCAGAAGCAGATTTCAGGAACAGGACAATTCACCCTCTATTTATAAGTGCATGTACATGATAGGCCTATCTGGCTTAAATGATTATATGGTCATAATTATTATCGTTTTTCATGCATGATTGTCTGTGTCCCATCATATTCATTGGCCCTCATCACAATATTACAAATATTCAATCACACTGTTGCACGCTTGTATCGGATGAAAATCCACTCCAACTTGCTGAGGATGACAGAATTTGAGTAGGAGCAATTCTAACCTAATTAATCTGACTTCCTTATGACATGAGGCTAGAACCATGAGCTGATCCTTGCAATCATAGTCTAGTAATAAATAATTCAGTCAATTTAAAGCAGAGGTATCAGTGTGTGTATCTAAAAGAATACAATGTGTGTAATTCATTTGACCAATAAGCCATATCAACAGTCAATAAGTATCGCTGTGAAATATGAGGACTGCAGTCATGTATCAATTTAAAATGAATCAACATGTATTACAATAAATCCAATAAGATGCAATTATCTAAAAGAAGAAACCATATAAGTTGTCTAGGTAAAAGGTCAAACAGTCTAAGATAACAACAATACTGCATGTATAGCCATACGCAGGTATAGCTAGGAGCTTGGAAAATTCAAATTACAATATCCTCAACGTTTAATTAGCATCACTCTGGTGGCCGAAACAGAAGAAGGAAAACATCGCAACTCTCTTCTAACCAAATCACCTTGCAATATTATGGGAACAACCATTCTGCTCCTCTTCTGATACAGCCATCAGACCAGCGACCAGATTAGGACAACGTCTATGAAAAGGATAAACCATAAAACATGCAATAGGCCTACAGAGAGTCATATCAACATGTTCAGCTCTTTATATGAACTTTAGAAAGAAAGCAGACATAAAAATACATTGAGCACGCCTACTCAAGTTTTATTTCACGCCTCAAGGGCACTAGGAACTTTGGTGCGCCATAGGGAAGCTCCTGGGGAGGGTGCGGGTGAACCACACACTGTGCTTTGATGCCAGCAAATCGCCGATGTTGCCTTCATCACAGTCTTCATGCTCTCTCCACATTTAATATTCAAAATTATACAATAGTCTTAGGTCACCCATATCCTTAACTTTTACTTTCTAAGAGTCATAATAAGTTTCTCTAATGTCTGTAGGTTCACCGCCCAGTGAAGTATGTGCTGTGTAGGGATGTGTGAGTGCCTATCTGATCTTTCCGAATGGTTCTCTTCAGGTGGTGCCAGAACCATCGCTGGGCAGCTGGACTGGCATCCGCGGGCCACTCCAGAACACTGCGCCTACAGAGCCGCCTGCGCAGGTGCAGGATGCGTGAGCGTTGCAAGACCTGGGGCTGCAGTAGCAGCAGCACCATGGCGTCCACCCCCTCCTCCACCAGCCGCTGCTGCACCAGCAGGGCAGCCATTTTGACTACACCACGCAACAGGAAGCCTTCCGTCAGCACAAACACTGTCTTCCTGCTCTGCCGCACGCTATTGGACAGGTTGTCCATGACAGGCGTACCCAGTGTCCAATCACGCTCCTCCAGGCAGAGGGATCGTGCCCTCTCTCCACGCTCCTCTAGCTCCACCCTTAGATGGTTTAATACCCAATCAGAAGCCAGCGGGTCTGCGGTGTCATACATGACAAAGGCGTCGTAGATAAAGTCTGTGGGCACTAAGCGACGGTGATGCTTCATCTTGGCACCACAGTAGTTCAGAATATAGGACAGATCCCAGTAGAACAGGTGTGCTGTGAGAGATACCAACAGAGTGAGAATGATGAGAAATGATGTGATGATGCAGAAGGCCATTGCGTTTTCATCGTTCACACACTCCTCTATGTCATAGCTCAACACAGACTTGCCCCTCCTCTCCACGGGCATGTCACATGTCACCTCAGTGGCCAGCAGAGGGAGCTCCACCTCGTTTCTCCTCATCCACAGATGGAAGTCCAACAGGTCACAGGTGCAGTGGAGCGGGTTGCCCTGTAGGGACAGCTGCTGGAGGTGGTTCTCTGCTCCAGACTCAAACGTGGTCTGGTTGATGAGCTCCAACAGGTTGAAGCTGAGGTCCAGCACATACAGGCTCCTAGCGCCCCTGAGGAAACCAGGCGCCAGCTGGGAAATTCTGTTATGGCTCAGGTCCAGAAACTTTAGTGAACTGGTTAAAGCACAGACCACCTGCTCCAGTTTGTTCTTACTCAAGTCCAGCTCCTCCAGATGCGGTAGTTGTGTGAGCGTCTCCCAGTCAAAGACCTTCAGTCGGTTTTTACTCAGAGACAGGCGTCTCAGGGTCTTAGGGAAGTGTTTGTAGACCTCAGGCGGTACACGGTGAAGCTTGTTGTATGACAGATCCAGGGAAGTCAGGTTTTGGAGCGCCCTGAAAAGTTCATAGTTCTGGCATATTTTCCACATGATGTCTAGGCGGTTGCCTTGGAAGTTCAACTCCTGCAGGGAGCTGCTTGAGATGTTGTTATGAGTGAGGGTGCTGATCTCGTTCCAGCTCAGGTTCAAAACCTTCAGAGAACCCAGGTTTTCCATGAATGCTAAACTGTGGTTTAGCCCTGCCACCACAAAGTAATGATTATTATGACTCAGGTCCAACACCTCCAGTTCTGTTAGCTCACTGAATGCATGCTCATAGCGCAGGTAGATCTTATTCCGGGATAGATCCAAGTACTTAAGTTTGGGGAAATGTACAAACTCACTACCGTTGAACATGTCTCCAATAGAGTTAGATGACAGGTTGAGACAAGCTGTGTTGTCCAGGCCTTGCAGCATATCAGGGTTTATGTGGAAGATGTTGTTTCTGCTAAGGTCAAGCACTGGACCGTATGCAATACACTTTGGCTTAATGTTAGGCAGATGGCGACGATAGAGTCGATCCTTGTGTACATAAGGCCCAAACCTGTCTCTATTCACCTCATAGCCACAGTTACACCCACATATTGACAAAACATATTCTTTCTTAGACAGGAAAGCAAATTTGTTCTCAGAGAGGCCAACACTGGACAAGTTGTGGAACATGCCAAACAATGAGAGGTTTGTCTGATATATAAAGTTAGTTCCCAAATTGAGCACAGACAGGTGAGATAAATTGTAAAGTGGGTTCAAGTCATTTTTGTGAAGAGTTGAAAACACATAGTTTTCTAGGTGTAATGTCTTCAGAGATGTCAGGTTGGAAAAGTTCCTAGAGAGCTTCAAGTTGTGGGAATACGAAGATTGTCCAGGGTGATTGTAAGACAAGTCCATCACCTCTACGCCAGGTAACACAGAGAGGAAGTCCCCATTGGCTATCTCACCAACTAGACGGTTGAATGAAAGGTACAGGTAGCGTAAGTTGGTGAGGTTCTCAAACCAGGAGGACTGTAGGTGATCTAGAGAATTTCTGGATAGTCTCAGCTCCTGCAGCTTGGATAACTTCCTGAAGGCATATGGGTGGATCTGTAGTGCCCCATTGGAAGTATTACAGGGCGAGCAGAAAAACGGGGTGTTAGAACACACCGGGCAGTTACCTGACAGGCCCAGAAGCCTCAGGCTAGTGAGGCCATTAAGATCATGCTGGTGAATGTGGGTGATAGTGTTCTGTTTGAGTTTGAGCTGCTGGAGGGATGGCGGGAGGAACTGGGGGACACCTATCAATCTGTTGTTTGACAGCGATAAACTAGCAAGGTAGGTGAGGTGGGAGAAAGTTCTGTTTTCGATGACAAGGGGTCCATTACAGACACTCCCGTAGTCGCAATTTCCTATTAAGTGGATTGTTTCTAAGAGTCTGACATGCATGAAGTCGTTTGGCCTGATGGTTTTGATGCAGTTGAACTTCAGGCTCAGAAACCGCAGCCTGGACGGAAGGGCACTTGGCACTGCAGAAAGACCATTACTATCGAGGAGCAGTTCCTTGAGCTGATCCAGCATGGAGAATGTTTGGTTCTCTATTGTCAGAGGATGTTTCTGGGGGTTGAAGTTATTGCTAAAGTCTAGTCGAGTCAGGTTTCGGAGGTTCCTGAACGAGGTGCCTGAGAGCTTCTTGATCCGGTTGGAGGAAAGGTCGAGCTGTGTGGCATTCCGGCTGATATCCTGGGGTACCTGGAGTAGCTTCCTGTCCGAGCAGTCAAAGGACTCTGATTGGTTGAGAGAGATGACATCGCAGGGTAGTTTCCTCTGAGCCCAGGTCCTCCCAGAGCAGGAGAGGGAGAGACACAGCAACACCAGGAAGAACAGCAGTCTCTGAAAGGCAAGGGAAAGGGGAAACCTGTGGGAAGAGGATATCATATGAATATTGATTGAAAATATCTGATTCCAAAAGTAGTCTCGGTTCTCTGCAAGAGGGGAGTGAGAGGTAAGACAAAATGATATACAGTATAAGATGACAATGGCATAGATAGTATTGCTATAATCTTAGAGTGCTTCAGCTTAGGTTATAAACTTTTTAAATATTGGATTGTGAGTAGGCTACAGTGGAGGCTGCTGAGGGGAGGACAGCTCATAATAATGGCTGGAATTGAGTATAATGGCTAGAATTGAGTGCATGGAATGGTATCAAACACATGAAAACCATGTGTTTGATGCCAATCCATTTACTCCATTCCAGACGTTATTATGAGTCGTCCTCTCCTCAGCAGCCCCCACTGGTTGGCTACCTGATGTCTCTCTCTGCGGCTTACTGAGAGGAGGGAGATGATTGCACAGTCAAGAGCAATGGGACATTTGTATAATTAATTGTATAGTGCTTTGTAAGTATGTAACAGGTTGAAACTGTTGACGTGTTGAACACAGACTGTGTCAGCGTCAGGTGTTTGTAATTACCAATTAAGGGTGTGCTTTTGGTATAAAAGCTGTGTGTTATCGCTCATTTAGGGGATACCTTTGCTATTGTTCAGGCTGGCGTGCCCTGGGAGGACGAGGACGTAATCGTAATCCAAATTCTACGGGAAAAGAATTGTGTCTAGGGCAAGGTGTGCCCCTCTTCACTGCTGGCTGCTTTCATTCTCCCTTGACTCGCCTTCCTTATTATCTGATGGGTATATATTTATTGTGTGTTGACGGAGATAATCAGAACTGAAATATATTGTGATACATGAAGTGATTATTGAGTATTTGTGCTGATGACGAAACTGAGATTATTCAACTATCTTGTGCTTCTGGTCAGCAGTGACCGTTTGAAACACTAGCCGCTGAAGATTGTGTCAATGATGAACATACTTGAACTCTTTTCCTGAAAATAAAATGTATTTTGTATCTGATATCTGCCTGGTCATTCCCACATTCCGCTTCCTGACGCAAAGAACCTACGTGTTTTAGATTAGTCCCGAGGACTTCTCCTCTCGTAAAAAAAGAAAAGTCAAGTTTGTGTAGTAGGCCTACAGTGAGGAAAAACATTTATCATTATCTTACTTCTGCTTTCCTGAACATCTTTTAAGGTAGCTTTTAGTTCAAGATTTAGCTAATTGAATTTGCCATATATATTTTACTTATTAATTTATACATCTGTAAATAATGCATAGGTGTACTTAAAACGTTTAAGTATATACAAAAACAATACTGTGAAGTGCCCCGTAAAGAAATATTTAATGTGATGGTTCATGTGTGCCATGTCATAGGGAGAGCATTTGGGCTGTCCATCCATTGTTGAATGATGTTGCGATGTATCAACACAATATTTCACTTTTCCTCATATCCTAAGCCCATCGTAGGAATGTACTGGTCATAAGGAACCATAAAACTCTTCAATTAAATTAAAAGTACTTTTAAAAGTGAGCCAAAATATTAAGATTATCTTATTTAGACATCCAATTCATTTCTGCTACACAAATGTCTTGGTACTTACCAGTGTTCCTTCATAGTGCTCCCAGAGAGTCATCTGGAGCCTGGCTGGTTGTACTTCCACATCCAGAGTGTATTCTGAGTATTTTGTATGAGTATTCTGACCTTTTTACATGGATGTTGAAACTTCCTCTAAGTGCATGGTATGTGTGTTCTTGGGTCAAGGTTGTGCAAAGCATCCCATCAGGCCCCAGCCACACAGACATTGATTACATGCTCAAGGAATGCACTACGAATCTGTTTAATCCATCAAAATGTTAACTCTCTGTTGTCCGTCAACGTATGACCACATAGAAAAACCATTGTCTCTGTCAGTTTTTCTTGGTGTGCCCGGGAACTCTCTGTACAATGTACTCCCACCCCCTTTAGTAATATCTTTGTTCCTCTATTTAGAAAAGCGGAATGACCCTTGGATGATCTCACCCCAACCTAACCCCGTGATTGTGCATGTAATTTGTCCACCACAGAGGAAAAAGAGGCTACAGATTGTCTTTATAGTAAGAACAGTTTTAAAATTGTGATAGGTGCCTTTCTTTGGTTTGAAATATGTAGCTTGGTTTTTGAGGTTGATGGAGAGTGATTAGGGGTTGGAACTAAAGCCTACCCTGTAACTCCTCTGGACCAGGGTTGTAAGACCACAAGACATGGCTCCAGGGTTGGGTAGGTTACGTTCTAAATGTTAGTTACTAGTTACCAGTGAAATTGTAATCAGTAACGTAACTTTTGGAATACCACAACTCAGTAACGTAATCGGATTACTTTCAGATACTTTTGGATTACTTTTCCTTTAAGAGGTATTAAAAGACAAAAAGGATCCATCAAACTAATTTGGTGTGTCGTAGTGGTCTCTGACTTTTAGTCAAACTTTCAGGTGGAACAAACTTGAGCCTTTTTTCAAGGCTGATTTGAATGTCAGTGAGAACAGAATGGTGTCAATGTATTTTTTTCACAAACATCCTTTCTGAGTAAAAAAATTATCAAAAAAGTAATCTAGATTTGTAAAATGATGTGTAATCTGATTACATCATCCAACTCAATGCTTACTTGCAGGTTCCTTCTCGACAATGCAACACCAATAAGACATAAAAGATAATACAAACATAAAGTAAATGAGTCAGTAGCCTTCCGGTATTATACATTTTAGCACCTTTTTTTCCTAAGGGTATCTTGAACCTAAAAGGGTTCTTCAAAGACGCTTAGACCTTATTTTTTGATATTTTCAGTGGTATTGTTAACAAACACGCCCCCATAAACAAAATGAGAATTAAAAACAGGTTCAGCCCCTGTTTCAACCGTGATCTGGCAGAGTTACTCCACCTCAAGAATTTCATTTGGCGAAAAGCTCGGCACATGCATACTCAGGCTGACTGGCACTCGTTCAGGCAAATGAGAAATAAGTGCACTCAGGCTATCCGGAAGGCCAAAGTTAGTTACTTTAAAGGGCAGTTCTCTCTCTGTGGGTCTAACCCCAAGAAGTTCTGGAAAACGGTTAAAGACCTGAAGAATAAACCCTCCTCCTCACAGCTGCCCATGTCCCATAATGTTGATGATGTGGTTGTTACTGACAAGGAGCACATGGCTGAGCTCTTTAATCACCACTTCATTAAGTCAGGATTCCTATTTGACTCAGCCATGCCTCCTTGCCCGTCCAACATTTCCTCATCTCCCACCCCTTTTAATGCCACTATCCCCAATGCTTCTCCCTCTTTTCCCCCTGCCCCGTTACAAAGTTTCTTCCTGCAGGCGGTCACTGAGTCCGAGGTGCCAAAGGAGCTCCTTAAACTTGACCCCAAATAAACATCTGGGTCTGATGGTTTAGATCCTTTCTTCTTTAAGGTTGCTGCCCCTATCATCGACAAGCCTATCTCTGATCTTTTTAACCTGTCTCTCCTTTCTAGGGAGGTTCCCATTGCTTGGAAGGCAGCCACGGTTCGTCCTTTATTTAAAGGGGAGATCAAGCTGATCCTAACTGTTATAGGCCTATTTCTATTTTTCCCTGTTTATCAAAAGTGTTGGAAAAACTTGTCAATAATCAACTGACTGGCTTTCTTGATGTCTATAGTATTGTCTCTGCTATGCAATCTGGTTTCTGCCCAGGTTATGGCTGTTTCACTGCAATCTTAAAGGTCCTCAATGATGTCACCATTGCCCTTGATTCTAGGCAATATTGTGCTGCTATTTTTATTGACTTGGCCAAAGCTTTTGATACGGTAGACCATTCCCTTCTTGTGTGACGGCTAAGGAGTATTGGTGTCTCTGAGGGGTCTTTGGCCTGGTTTGCTAACTACCTCTCTCAAAGAGTGCAGTGTATAAAGTCAGAAAATCTGCTGTCTCAGCCACTGCCTGTCACCAAGGGAGTACCCCCCAGGCTCCATCCTAGACCCCACACTCTTCTCAATTTACATCAACAACATAGCTCAGGCAGTAGGAAGCTCTCTCATCCATTTAAATGCAAATGATACAGTCTTATATCAGCTGGCCCCTCCCAGGATTTTGTGTTAAATGATCTACAACAAAGCTTTCTTAGTGTCCAACAAGCATTCTCTACCCTTAACCTTGTTCTTAACACCTCCAAAACAAAGGTCATATGGTTTGGTAAGAAGAATGCACCTCCTCCCACAGGTGTTATTACTACCTCTGACGGTTTAGAGCTTGAGGTAGTAACCTCATACAAATACTTGGGAGTATGGCTAGATGGTGCCCTGTCCTTCTCTAAGCACATATCAAAGCTGCAGGCTAAAGTTAAATCTAGAATTGGTTTCCTCTATCGTAATCGCTCCTCTTTCACCCCAGCTGCCAAACTAACCCTGATTCAGATGACCATCCTACCCATGCTAGATTACGGAAACATTTATAGACCGGCAGGTAAGGGTGCTCTCGAGCGGCTAGATGTTCTTTATCATTCGGCCATCAGTTTTGCCACCAATGCTCCTTATGTGACACATCACTGCACTCTATACTCCTCTGTAAACTGGTCATCTCTGTATACCCGTCGCAAGACCCACTGATTGATGCTTATTTATAAAACCCTCTTAGGCCTCCCTCCCCCTATCTGAGATATCTACCGCAGCCCTCATCCTCCACATACAACACCCATTCTGCCAGTCACATTCTGTTAAAGGTTCCCAAAGCACACACATCCCTGGAGCGCTCCTCTTTTCAGTTCGCTGCAGCTAGCGACTGGAACGAGCTGCAACAAACACAAACTGGACAGTTTTATCTCATTCTCTTCATTCAAAGACTCAATCATGGAAACTCTTACTGACAGTTGTGGCTGCTTTTGCTGATGTATTGTTGTCTCTACCTTCTTGACCTTTGTGCTGTTGACTTTGCCCAATAATGTTTGTGCCATGTTTTTGTGCTAGTACCATGTTGTGTTGCTACCATGTTGTCATGTTGTGTTGCTACTGTACCATGCTGTGTTGTCATGTTTTGCTGCCTTGTTATGTTGTTGTCTTATGTCTCTCTTTATGTAGTGTTGTGGTGTCTCTCTTGTTGTGATCTGTGTTTTGTGCTATATTTATATATTTTTTATATTTTTTATCCCAGGCCCCGTCCCCGCAGGAAGCCTTTTGCCTTTTGGTAGGCCGTCATTGTAAATAAGAATTTGTTCTTAACTGACTTGCCTAGTTAAATAAAAATAACATTCAGCTGTCTCCATAGAAGCAAGATACTGTATATCGTTCAAATGAACATGTGAAGTGTGTAGTGACACAGAAACATGCTTGCGTAATGATAATCCTCAAACATTTTGTATTTGTATGTATTAAGGATCCCCATTAGCTGCCTTCAAAGCAGCAGCTATTCTTCCTGGGGTCCAAACAAGATTAAGGCGATTACATCATAAAACAATAAAACAGTACATCACACAACACATTATTACACACTACTCTACCACTACACATGTTCCCAATGTTTTGTACACTCAATGTACGTCAACGTGTGTCAAATATATACAGTGGGGCAAAAATGTATTTAGTCAGCCACCAATTGTGCAAGTTCTCCCACTTAAAAAGATGAGAGAGACCTGTAATTTTCATCATAGGTACACTTCAACTATGACAGACAAAATGAGAAAAAAATCCAGAAAATCACATTGTAGGATTTTTTATGAATTTATTTGCAAATTATGGTGGAAAATAAGTATTTGGTCAATAACAAAAGTTTATCTCAATACTTTGTTATATACCCTTTGTTGGCAATGACAGAGGTCAAACGTTTTCTGTAAGTCTTCACAAGGTTTTCACACACTGTTGCTGGTATTTTGTCCCATTCCTCCATGCAGATCTCCTCTAGAGCAGTGATGTTTTGGGGCTGTTGCTGGGCAACACGGACTTTCAACTCCCTCCAAAGATTTTCTATGGGGTTGAGGTCTGGAGACTGGCTAGGCCACTCCAGGACCTTGAAATGCTTCTTACGAAGCCACTCCTTCGTTGCCTGGGCGGTGTGTTTGGGATCATTGTCATGCTGAAAGACCCAGCCACGTTTCATCTTCAATGCCCTTGCTGATGGAAGGAGGTTTTCACTCAAAATGAAACATATGAGGCAGATGTCCAAATAAGATGTCCAAATAAAAATGTCTAGTTGAATGAACATATGAGGCAATTTGAGCAAGCACATCATTTTAAGTTCACTGAATTCTTGCCTGTCTTTTGTCATGTTGGAGCTAAATTTGGCCAACTAATAATGTTAAAGTCCCAGTGCAGTCAAAAATGTGATTTTCAGGTTCACGAAAAGTTGAGTCAACTAAAAAAAGTCTGTGAAACCACTACGTTTTGGTATTTGTTTCATTAGTCCACTGTTTATATCCACCAATTATTTTTTTATTTATTTCACCTTTATTTAACCAGGTAGGCTAGTTGAGAACAAGTTCTCATTTACAACTGCGACCTGGCCAAGATAAAGCAAAGCAGTGTGACACAAACAACAACACAGAGTTACACATGGAATAAACAAACATACAGTCAATAATACAAAAGAAAAAGTCTATATACAGTGTGTGCAAATGAGGTAGGATAAGGGAGGTAAGGCAATTTTTTTATTTTTTTATTTATGGTTATTTTACCAGGTAAGTTGACTGAGAACACGTTCTCATTTGCAGCAACGACCTGGGGAATTGTTACAGGGGAGAGGAGGGGGATGAATGAGCCAATTGTAAACTGGGGATTATTAGGTGACCATGATGGTTTGAGGGCCAGATTGGGAATTTAGCCAGGACACCGGGGTTAACACCCCTACTCTTACGATAAGTGCCATGGGATCTTTAATGACCTCAGAGAGTCAGGACACCCGTTTAACGTCCCATCCGAAAGACGGCACCCTACACAGGGCAGTGTCCCCAATCACTGCCCTGGGGCATTGGGATATTTTTTTTAGACCAGAGGAAAGAGTGCCTCCTACTGGCCCTCCAACACCAGTTCCAGCAGCATCTGGTCTCCCATCCAGGGACTGACCAGGACCAACCCTGCTTAGCTTCAGAAGCAAGCCAGCAGTGGTATGCAGGGTGGTATGCTGCTGGCAATGAAAAGGTTCACGAAAAGTTGAGTCAATGACAGCGGTCAAACCAAGATGAACCAACCAATGACAGGGGTCAAACCAGGAGCCAATCAAACAACAAGAGAAGCTGTGTGTGCGTGCGCGTGTGCGTGTGTATGTGCCCTGGAAAGCTCCTGGGCTGCATTTGTCTCCGAACCCTCCCTCTGCCTACACAGATAGAGACAGCCATGCCCTGGCATGTAGCCTAAATGTCATCCCCCCAAGACATGCTAACCTCTCACCATTACAACAACACTGGAGGTTAACATTTATTGGGAGGGTATGATATTTGTGCGTCTGTTACTTTGTCACTAATAATTATTCACGATTTATTCAGGACTATCTGTAATCATGGTAGCATCCACATATTATATTCTTATTTACAATAAAACTGACTCCAAAATGACACAATACATTATTTACAATATTTTTTTATTGGGCACAAAATAATCTGAAACACAACCAAAACAAACAGCAAATGCATCTAACAAATTCGTAGAGTCACAAGCTTGACGTAGCCGTTGCATGTTAAGAATATGGGACCAAATATTACACTTTTGAGTTTAACTACTTTAATACACATATAACTGAATTGGTCCCAATAATTTTGATCCCCTAAAATGGAGGGACTATGTACAAAAAGTGGTGTAATTTCTAAACGGTTCACCCGATATGGATGAAAATACCCTCAAATTAAAGCTAACAGTCTGCACTGTCATGATGTTGCCCTTTTTGGGTACAGCTGCGATCTCAGGTCATAAAATCCTGGAGGAGATTATCTCCTCATGGCCAGACAGTATAGAGACAGAGTGAAGTTTTCATAGAGAGGACAAAGGAATTTCTTCCACCTCACAGAACTTGAGGTCTGAAAAACATTTATGTTCTGAAGAAGGTATAAAAGATCGGTGAAGAATCCAGCTACGAACTGGAACAATTTTGTGAAACTCATGGGAGACAATACGGCCACATTACCATGACGCTGTTTATACAATAGCCTCAGATATGAGGCTTACATCTAAGTGTTGTACAGGATGAATGAGGAAAGATTAAACTATTTGTGAAATTATGGGATGCTATGTAATGATGTAATGTGAGAGAATTGTATTTCTGTGTAAAGTTTCACTTAAGTCACTGGCACGCCCCCATGAACACAGTTAGGACCTGGCGTCATGAGACAGCCTTTTTCTGCTCTTCCGAATAAAACCCCCACCTTGAGAATTTCTCCACAGACCATGTTTCTCTCAATTACGAGAGGACAAAGATTGCAGACCAACTTACCTAGATAACGAGAGGGCCAAGGTTTGAGACGATTACTGAATCTTTTAACCATCCCACGTGGTTAAACCATTAGACTATCGATACCGACAGAATAAGAACAAGTCTTTGATATTAATTACTAGTCTGCAGCTAGGAATTCGGGATCATTGAATGCGAAGACCGACAACCGCCGAAACATCTATTCTATAACGACATGAATGAATGTCACTCTGAACTATCCATGATTAATCAGTTTAATCGCATAATAATAATTACAGAGAGTTATTTGATAAATAAGTCTTCAGTTTAATGATGCCAAAGACACGACAGCACTTTAACATTGTGTCATTTCAAATCCAAAGTGTTGGAGTACAGCGCCAAGATAACAACAAACAATGTGTCACTGTCCCAGTACTGTTGGAGCTCACTGTATTTCTGAAATGGATACAGTCGATTTGGCCACATAAACACAACCAAACTTGACAAATCAAGCTGACTGTCACAAGGCAAAGGAAAATAGTGCCAAATAGTCTGGCTGTGATTGTTGCTCTGTGCATTCTAAGGGCACTCTTTTTTTCAGAGCTTTTCCAAAACAAAGGAGACTTTTTTACCATGCACTTCTACGACTCTATCCCCCACACAACAAACACATTCTCCTCTTATTTACACAGTCACTATGGTATTAAACTGTCTGATCTAGGACCTGCCCTTTGGGCACCAATTCTCACAGTTAACTCTCAGTATACACTTCTACTACCCCTCCCATAACCCAGGGATTGTGTTCCTCTTCTTTAATGGAATATCATCTGTCTTTTCACTGTGTTAAGAATGGTCTGTAACCTGTAGTCAACATTGTCTGGTCAGGCTGCTGGTATAGCCTACAGGTGTCATAGCTGGAAAACACACATGCATGCACACTCTCTCACACACGCACACACATGCACACACAAATAGGTGAATCATATGACCATTAAATCAAATGTAACTTCCTCTGATGTTGCTGGTGCTATTTTACACCAGCATATTATTATCCATTGATGAGGAGTATTACAGCTATAACATATAGCCTATCTATAATATGTTGGAACCCTTTACTAACCTAGTCTACATGATGTCTACAGGCTACATGCTGCAAAGACATCTACTCCATCGGGGATAATAATGATAGACTACTATAGTCTAGTCTCTCTCTGTTTCATTGATCCCATTTCTTACCTGCAGATCAGTTTTATTCAGCTGTGGCTGTGTCTCCCCTTCATCGCTGTCACTACCGTCTAGCTGCAAGGTTTCGCAACCAGCCTCCCCAGGCACACCAACCCCAGCAAAGAGCTCTTGTGGTGGGAATGTACCAACGTGGGCTTCAGGCTGCCTGAACCGCCGTCGACTCTCTGTGTGTCGGGCTGATTCGTCTTTTAGCCCTCCTGTATGTGGCATAGAGGTCTGAAGCTGTGGTCCTCTTTGCCACAGAGGAGCAGCTCCTGCAAGTCCAAGAAGAGGAGGTCGGGCTGTGAGGAGGAGATCATCGGGTTCAAGGGGTGCTTTTTCTTCTTACGAAACATCGACACCGATTCCTCTCCTTTTTCTGCCTGTACCTGTGTTGTGCCGAACCCCCCCCCCCCCCCCCCCCCCCCCCCCCCCCCACGCACTCAATTCTTCCTTTCTGCTACTTGCTTGCTAGTAGAGATTTCTGATCACGTTAGGCTGCGTTTTATGGTGGTTTGATCATTGGGGAGGCACTAGTAATGTCTGCAGTTTTCAGTGTATTAGTCTATAAATACATCTCTTTGCCAAAATTCATTAAAGTCCCAAGATAGAATGTCCTTGCCGAAATCCCCCCCCCCCCTCTAATTTCCTTAATTTTGTGGCTAGAGTCAAATACTTTCTGTGGCACACATCAGAGTCAAATACTTTCTGTGGCACACATCAGAGTCAAATACTTTCTGTGGCACACATCAGAGTCAAATAGTTTCTGTGACACATATCAGAGTCAAATACTTTCTATAGAGCAAACGTCACATCAGGATAGGCAACCTAAATTAATAATTAATGTATGTGTGTTATATTAAACATAGATGAGGGAGTAAAAAGTAGGCTACTAGTCGAATAAGACATGGGAGAGATTCAGACTTTGCCTTCATTTTTCTCTGAATTTTGGTAAAACCCAGAAATGTGGTTTCAGTAAATCTGTGTAAGTCTCAGTGTCTTGGTCTGTGTTGGTCTGAGAGAGCACTAGGAAAATGTATTGTCCCATTCCCAGGACCTATCACGGAACAAGGAAACAAGATACTGTCTCTGTCTCTTACTGTCAACCCAAGAAAAACCAGACTGGTTAAACGTTTCCTTGATTTTGGTCAGCCATACGTGAGGCATGTTTTTGCCCATCATGGGGGACCCGTCAACAGGCCTCGTCACGTCTTCCTCATACAAGAACACAAAGCAGTCCTTTGGCACAGATCTCAAATCAGTTTACCCTCACCAAATCCTAACCTTAACCATTAGAGGGGGGAAATATATGGATGACCTTAGATCAGTGTCTATGGTAAATTTCATCCAGAGGGGGTGTGACTGGGGATAAATAGCTTCACTTTCCAAAGTAGCTATGTGTTATGATGATGTAGTAGAGTATCTGACTGTAATTTACCAGCACTGAACAAAACTGACCTATGATGAGACTATTTGTTGTGATTGCACACGGCACAGCCACATATCAGGGAGAAAACACACACACACACACACACACACACACACACACACACACACACACACACACACACACACACACACACACACACACACACACACACACACACACACACACACACACACACACACACACACACACACACACACACACACACACACACACACACTGTAATAACAGCTAGCATCAAAGGTAGAACAGTGGGCTTTTATTGAGTGATATGGACCAGTGTGAGACATCACTGTGTCTGTGTGGACACAACCTTGACCATGCTGAGATATCTATTCATCTATGTTACGTACTACAACAGGATGGACCATCATACAGGCTAATCAGCACCACATTAACACACAGGTGCACACAGGTGCACACAGGTACACACACACACACACACACACACACACACACACACACACACACACACACACACACACACACACACACACACACACACACACACACACACACACACACACACACACACACACGCACACACAGTATTTTCCAGGATGTAATCTAATCTACTCATTTTTATTTCATTTTAATTTGATCTAATGTGTTTATCTCCTAGAATCTTCAGTAGACTCTCAGAATATTGATTGTGCTGCAACACGTTGCCCTTGTTCAATAAGTGCACCCTCAGAGACAGAAGCTATGCTTTAGAAAGCCTCAGTCTGTCAACGGAGCAAAGGGACAAGAAGGATTGAGAATCTCTCAAAACTTTGATTTGCCTCACAACTTTTGTTGGACAGGAAATGACACTGTGGTCTGTCTCTATGTCAATGCTGACTTAAAGACACTCTCTTTCTCTCTCACACACAAAAATATATACACACACACATGCACACACACGTACTGTAATCACTCTTCACTTTCTCTCTCTTTCTCTCTCATACACACATTTAAATGTGAATAAATAACCCAGAACTCAACATGAATAATGTTATAAACAGAATAAATTAATCTGACCCACATTCTAACTGTGTGAGCCAGTAGAGTGCAAAATACATATTCAACAATAATCATAAACAGTCTAATTCAGTACTAAACTACTTCCCTTAAATACAAAAACAGGCTTGTACACCAACTGCAATCTAAGGTGCAAATCTACTATAATGCTATAAAGCTTGGCTATAGTCTTAGCTTCTGACTGCATCCAACAAAGCATCGTTTTTGAGGGGTTTTAACACCTCCAACAAATCGTTGACAAAATGTTTGTCCCTGTTTAAAAGTGTTTCTCCAGTGTAGGGTGTGTGGCCCATCCATAATGTCCATGGTTTGGAGAGTGTTTGGTGTTGGTTTTACTCTGTGCCCAGTGTCTCTGTTAGGGTTGCACATTATTGAGAAGAGAGTATAATATTACAGAACATCCAGATAGAATTGTACTGTTTCAGTTGGAGTGAGGTGGCAGTGTGATTGGCCAGCACGTGATTGACCCTGTGTTACTCCTTCCACATATCATTAGGTGAGAAGAGAGAGGTGAGAGGTCAGGAGTGAGAGGTTAGGGGCCAGGGCTCACAGGTCCTGCTCATGCTGCATCTGCTGCTGCATCTTCTGAAGCATCTCCTGCATCCTCCTCAACTAGAGAGAGAGAGAGAGAGAGAGAGAGAGAGAGAGAGAGAGAGAGAGAGAGAGAGAGAGAGAGAGAGAGAGAGAGAGAGAGAGAGAGAGAAAGAGAAAGAGAGAGAAAAGGAAAAGAGGGAGAGACAGAGAGAGACAGAGAGAGAGGGGGGGGGGGAGAGACAGAGAGAGAAATAGAGGGGGGAGGAAGAGAGGGAGAGAGAGATTGAGTGAGTGAAAAGACAGAGGTATAGAGAGAGGAAAGAAAATAAGATATGCAATGTGGATACTTGCCCCACACAATGTATACTGATATGTGACTATATAGCACTATATCAATGCAATCCACTATCATATCATTATCATATAAATGTAATTATCATATGAATATATAATTAACTATCCATTACCTCCTCGTCCTTCATCTTGATGAGTTTCTCTGTCTCCACGTCTGGGGTGGACAAGGGTAGGATGGGGATTGGGCTCTCCACACGGTTATCTGTATTCATTTTACTGGAATAGAGAAACAGGAGGGTTAGCTCTGATACACACACACACAAACACACACGTGCACGAACATACACCGTGCACACACACACACACACAAACAGAGTGAGAGATAGAGAGAGAGAGAGAGAGAGAGAGAGAGAGAGAGAGAGAGAGAGAGACAGGGAGAGAGGAGAGAGAGAGAGAGAGAGAGAGAGAGAGAGAGAGAGAGAGAGAGTTTTGAGTTTTTATAAAACCTTTATTTTCTACTCAATTGTTAACATAAATAATGACACACTGCCTTTTCAGAAATGAAACAATGAATATAATTCCTACACAAAATAAATAAAATAAAAATACAAAAGAACATATACATTCAACTTATTTCCTCAACAAAAAAATAATTTCCCCTCCTCTACAAAACAAAGCGCTCCTTCATATGCCCACTTCTCCTCAAACAATGGGAGATCTTTTACAGCTGAGAAAAACTCAAAATCCACTTTTATTCTTGCTTTCACTAATCCTTTAAAAACACATCTTATATCCTTCTCATATCCCGTTTCTATTTTATGTTTCCTACTCAAAAAAATTGACATCTTAGCTTGTCCCAAAATAAAATTTAACATTTGACATTTTCTTTTCTGTTGCTTACTATATTGAAACCCCAAAATAAAAACATTGTTATTAAAAATCTCACCTACAGCTCTAAACAATGATTCCAGTATTTCCAATAAAGGTTTTATCCTCTCACACTCCATAAAACAGTGAAAAATGGTTTCTCTTATATTACAAAAAGGACATCCATCTCTAACATCTGAATTAATGACAGATACAAAAGCATTAACTGCAATAATGCCATGTAACACCCTCCATTGCATATCACCAGTACCCTTTTGTAACGGTGGTTTGTACAGTGCTCTCCATGCTGGCTTTACCTTGTCATCAATTCCCAATTTTACCCTCCATGGAGTGTCTTTTCTATTTTTCAATTTCTCTTTGTTTAACACCTTAACACACCCCCTATACAAATCCTTCCCATTCACCTCATCCAAACCCACCTCCTCCAACCCTCTCAAATCCAACAATATACCCTTTCTCTCTGACTCTGTGATATTTGGTGTAATCCCTAATCTTGGAAATGAGACGTCTTCATCTTGTTCCTTCTTCTTGTGGCTATTAAGCATTCCCCACTCTTCCGCTGACAGAGCTTTCCTGCAGCTTCCCAGCATTTGTCCAACAATCCTTTCCGACCTCACCCCCAAATGTTCAGCCAACCGACTTCCATCCATTAAGTCGGGCCCAGCCATTGCCATTAACTGTCTTAAGGTGATTATTTTTCCCTTCACCAGAATCTTGGAGAAATGTGGAACAGCTGCAGTTGTACAATCCAGTCTTGCCCCAAACACCAGAGGTTCCTCCAACAGCCAATGCACTGACTCCGCTGAAGTTCGTCTGGACACCTTCATTATGCTCCACACTCTGAGCAGACCTCTGTAAAATGGAGGTACTCCCTCCCTAGAAATCTGGCTACTATCAACCAGAAATAAAGCCTTCTTTAAACCTAAACCTCCAACCCTCTGTAACACAAGGCCTGCTACCCCCCTCCACACCACATTTTCCTGTCCATAAAGCAACCTTTGAATAAACTGAAAACGGAAAGCAGCAGCCCTACTAGCAAGATGTACCAGACCTTGTCCCCCCTCCTCTTTTGACAAATACAAAACACTTTGTGGAACCCAGTGATATTTATCCCAAAAAAAATCTACCATAATTGCCTGTATCTTAGCCAGAAGACCAGAAGGTGGTTCTAAAACTGCCAACCGATGCCATAATGCAGAGGCAATCACATTGTTAACTATAATAGTTCTCCCCCTATATGACATTCGAGATAACAACCAACGCCATCTCCTCATCCTCCCTTCCACCATTTCAACCACCCCAATCCAATTTCTTTCCATAATCCCCTCATCTCCTAAGTACACTCCAAGATACTTAAACCCTCCCTTACACCATTCCAATCCCCCTGGCAAAGCCATGATCCCTCCAGACCATTCTCCAATCTGTAATGCACAACTCTTTTCCCAATTTACTTTTGCCGAGGATATTCCCCTAAACCGATCAACCATTAGACTCAAACTATCCACCTCCGCTTGATTTTTCACTAAAACAACTACATCATCAGCATAGGCTGAAAGACGAATAGGAGGAATATCCTTGGAAAGGTACACCCCTTCAATGCGACTTCTAATGCTATTTAGTAGTGGCTCTATAGCAATGGCATACAGCATCCCTGATAAAGAACATCCCTGCCTAATACCTCTACACACTTTAAAAGGAGCACTCAAACCACCGTTAACTTTCAATACACTTTCAATGTCACCATATATCACCTTTATCATGTCAATAAAACCAGAGCTGAACCCAAACGCCTCAAGCGTATGCCATAAATATTGATGTTCAACTCGGTCAAATGCCTTTTCCTGATCAATTGAAATTAGACCTGCATCCACCCCAATAGCCCTAGAGATGTCCAAAAAGTCACGAATCAGAGAAATGTTATCCCCTATCTGCCTGCCAGGAACACAGTAGGACTGGTCCGTATGTATGATTTGCCCCATCACCTCCCTCAGCCTGTTGGACAAAGCCTTGGACAGGATCTTATAATCAGTGCACAATAAAGCCACCGGCCTCCAGTTTTTCACCTCCCTAGGGTCTCCCTTTTTGGGCAGTAGGGTGAGGACAGCCCTTCTGCAGCTTAATGGTAGTAACCCTCCGGTTAAACTATCATTAACCACTGCCAGCCAATCTTCTCCCAACATAGTCCAAAAAGACTTAAAAAAGTCAACGGGAAGCCCATCAAAGCCTGGTGCCCTTCCATTTTCCATGCCTTTTAATGCAGAGTATAACTCCTGCAAAGACAATGGTTGCTCAAGCTCAACCTGAGCTTCTGCATCCACCTTTGGGAGCCCATCAAGGAACTTCTGTGTCACTGTTTTATCCTCTATGTACTCACACTTGTAGAGCTCAGCATAGAACTCTACTGCCCTCTTTCTAATTTCACTAGGGCTAGTGAGCTCTTGTCCAACAGCTGATTTGAGACAATGAATAATTTTTCTTTGTCCATTCTTTTTCTCTAAACCAAAGAAAAATTTGGATGAGGCATCCATTTCAGATATTCCCTGAAACTTACTTCTCACCAATGCCCCCTGTGCTCTGATACCCAGCAGGTCTGCCAATTCAACTTTTTTTTTCTTGAGTGCCTGCGTATGGCCCCAATCTCCTGTGGTCTCAACCAACGTCATGAGTTCCACTATTTCAAACTCTAGGGCTTTCATTGATCTGATGATATCCTTGGTGACATTCCTCGTGTATTGATTACAAAATTGTTGAATCTGGATTTTCCCTATATCCCACCACTGTTGAATGGATACAAAACTGTCCTTTTGAGACCTCCACCTCTCCCAGAAAAAACAAAAACATTTCCTGAAGTGAGCATCACTCAATAAAGTTATATTAAAATGCCAGTATGCGCTTTTGGGTTTTACATTATTAATGAACACCACCTCTGTTATTAAACAATGATCAGAAAATCCCACTGGGGTTATCACACTTGATTTACAGACCTGAGATTGATGCTCAAAACAATAAAACCTATCTAACCTTGCCATAGAGATGATGTTCTCTCTCACATGCGCCCAGGTGTACTGCCTTGTGCCTCCATTTTGTCTCCGCCAAATATCACACAATTCATGCGTTACAATGAGGCGTTTTAAAAAGGTCCTTGAGGCTATATGAGGTTCTTGATGATTTCTATCTAAATCACTGACTGTGCAGTTAAAATCCCCAGCAATAAATAAATAATCTTCATTGTTACATTTCTCAATGGTATTTGATAATGTCTCTAAAAAACATACCCTCTCAACTGCCACCACTGGGGCATAGACATTTATCAGACACATAGTGATGTTTTCATACCTTGCTCTAACTTTTAATAACCTCCCCTCAACTACCTCTTCAACCTCATAAGACAAAGGCAAAAACCCCCTTGAGAACAATATAGCCACACCCCCACTTTTAGAATTTTTATGACTACACACCACTGTCCCCCCCCACTCCTTTTTCCACATAACTTCATTTTCCAAATTACTATGTGTTTCTTGTAGAAAATTTATGTCACTTCCCTTTCCCCTAATTAACTCATACACTATCGCTCTTTTTTTAACATCTCTTCCACCATTTATGTTTAAAGAAGAAATCTTAAAACTGCTCATGAATGAAAAAAATATACAGAGGAAAATACAGATATCCCATCTCTTTACAGGGGTTAAAACTGCAACTAAACCCTTTCATTTTCTTTAGAATTTACATCACTAATCACTCTCGTGACCACCTTCTTAAGTCTAGCAATTTCAGGGCTTGTCAAACCTCCCCCTGTTATTTTTGACATCAAAAACTTTGCTGATTCAATAAACAATTCACTTTCAGGGAAAAAATCAGTTATATTGTAATCCTGCATATATTTCTTCCCTTTTGTCAACTTCAGAAATTGGCGTACCTTCTTAATTCCATACCTTCCTTCCTCCCCAATTATCTCACTATTTTGTTGCGACGCGTCAGATGACTCACTCCCGCTCTCTTCCCCAGAGGAAAACTCCCCCAACTCTTCAACCTTTTCATCTTCAACTAACTTATCAATCTTTACCTTCCTCTTAGAATTAGACCCTTCACCCCCCCCTACATTCTTTCTCTTACTTCTCGGTACTTTGAAAACAGCTTCTTCCTTTCCTGTTATTTCAATTTCCTCTTTATCTCCAATTTCACTTTCCAACACCACCTCAGCAACGGCAGTCGCAATCTCACAGACTGCTTCCCCTCCCTCCTTGTTCTGATCCACCACAATTGTCCCCGTATCCACACTGCCTTCCTCTCCCCCTTTTCCAACCACATCTGCCCACCTTCTTCCTTCCCCCGTACTTTTAGCAGTTTCATCTCTTTGCGTAAATGCATTATCTGTACCATCACTATAACTACTACCGGGCTCTGCGCGCTCCTTCTCAGGACAACTACGCACCAAATGCCCCTCTCTTCCACACCCAAAACATTTCATTGATTCAGTAGAAGCGTAAAACACATAATCAAATCCATCAATCTTAAAACTGAACGCTAAATTCAGTTCATCAACGTCCTTTTTTAAGATCATATACACTTGCCTCCTATGAGACACGACATGTTTCAGCAACGGAGATTTGCATCCAAAAAGAACTTTCTTTATTGTAGATACAATTTGACCATGACGCGATAATTCTCTCTCCAACACTTCATCTCTAACAAATGGTGGTACGTTAGACAATATAACCTTCTTAGCCGGATTCATAAGTGGAAATACCTTCGTCTGTGTCTCCCTCAAAACAACACCGTTCTCCACCATCGTATTCACTTTTCCAATAGAATCTAAGAATATCACTACTGCGCTATTCATCCTTGAGGCTGATTTAATGCTATCATACCCAATCATACTACCTACCGCTAAAACACATTCTTCCACTGAACATCCAACCTCTGCCAAAATCTTAATTCCATTGCGCCGACTAAGTTTTTCATACTCCAAATTCTCACGAGTGGACATTTCAACCAGCCTCAACCAGCTGGTTGTGCCCTCGCGAAAACAAACAACCTCAAACTATCCCACCACCCCTCTACTTGTTAATTAATAATTAGAACAATTATCTTTAAACCAACTAATCAATATATATATATTTACATACCAAAACCCAATAGAATGAAAAGAAATCCAGTCGCTCTCACAAACACTCCTGCTTGACGACTCACTTCCCAGCATGCACTCCAAAGAGAGAGAGAGAGAGAGAGAGAGAGAGAGAGAGAGAGAGAGAGAGAGAGAGAGAGAGAGAGAGAGAGAGAAAGAAAGAAAGAAAGAAAGAAAGAAAGAAAGAAAGAAAGAAAGAAAGAAAGAAAGAGAGCCTGTACCTGGTCATGGTGTGTATACAATGAGCCCTGTAGTTCTCATAGTGACAGTCACAGGTGATGTCCTTCAGGTCATGCATGTGGGTCCTGATCAGCATGGTCCTCAGCTTCACAAAGTCACAGTGAGACTGATTCTCCACTGCAGACACACATACAGATATGTTATGTTAATACACACACACATTAATATGTGTATACACACATTTACACATAAATGTTAACATACACACCCAACTCCCATGCACCTACCCTCTACGATACCCCAGGGGTAGAGTCTCCCTCTGACTTTCTGACCTCTGGTCTCCACCACCATGTTACTGCCAATCACAGCAAACGGAGTGCTCTCCTAACACACACACACACACACACACACACAGGTGTCAGCACGCATTTACCACACACACACACACGGACACACGCACACAATGACGGCAGCACAGATAGGCACATGCACAAACCCCAAAAAAGTTATTCAATTAAAAAAAATTGTGGAACTGCAATAATAATAATTTAGCTAATTAGCTTAAGAAACTTTCTTGGAAATGTTAGGGATGTAGATTAAAATAAAATAAGTCAGTCAACGGTGTGATCATGTGTTTTAGTCTCACCTTGAGTTCTCTGTCCTTCTGTTTGGCCTCCTCATCCTCATCAGAGTCGCAGTCTGGGAACTGGTACACCTTTATCCCAAACGTATCTATCTCCTCACGGACCTACACACACACGTGTGCACAAACGGTACTTGCACAGACACACGCACAGACACACGCACAGACACGCGCACACACACACACACACACACACACACACACACACACACACACACACACACACACACACACACACACACACACACACACACACACACACACACACACACACACACACACACACAGACAAGGAGAGTTAAGGCTGGTTTATACTTCGTCGATAGACATGTCTGTAGACAGTTGTCGCAGTGACATCATGAACATTATATTGTCGTCCAATATCAAACTTGTCGTTATGAAAAACTATATACACAAAAAACGACAGACAGGTGGTCAAAATAGCATAACTGGTGTATTTTAACACCAATAAACCCATCAGTTTAAAAATGAATTTAGTATATGTCAATCTAGTAAACCAGCAGTGGCGACCCGGAATTCAGGGGCAGGTGAGCCCCGCAGAATCTGCAGGGAGAGCTAGGTAGTTCAAGCCCCCTTAGGTGCTGACATAGATTTCCATTACAGGTGCACATCCAAGAAGGCTCAAGGTCATTGGACACAGATAAAATGATGTCAAATCACGTTATATCTACCGTAGCTTTGATTGGACTGATCATGTTACTTTCAAAATCTTAGCTAGCAAGCTAGACAAGCAGTCATCATCATGAATCACGTCAACAATCTACTGGCAAATCTTTTTTAACCCTTATCATATGAAGATAAATTACAGATAAAAAGGTATCGGTGCTCATCGCCCATTGGACATAAACATTACACAACATCAGAAATCGCAAATTCAACCATGAGTGGTTTGGAAGGAATCAGTGGCTAACTACAAGCGTTGCAAAGCAATCACTATTTCACTTCCTCTGCCTGCTATTCAGTGGAGAAGGTATGTGATCCAAGACTGGGTTCAAGGATTTAAAACATCTGTCTGAAATTGTCTCTTTTCTAAGCTTAAAATTATAAGCATTCACTCGCAACACCATGGGCCAGAAAAGGTTGAATACATTGGCCATGCTGTCAATCCAGCATGACTTCTGCCACGTTCAAAACAACTGGAAACTTGGAACTGGGAAATCTCAGACTTCATTGAGTTCAAGACAACCATGAACTCGGAAAAAAACTAGGTCCTACTGGGAAAATACGTTTTGAACGGTCATCAAACTCGGAATCCCAAGCCGGGAACTCAGGCTTCTTTCTAGAGCTCCGACCTGAAGATCACTAACATCATGATTCCACCTTGTTTTTTTCAGAGTTCCCAGTTGTCTTGAAAGCACCTTTGATGACAAAATTTGCCCACAAGGACCGTCGCACCTGTTCAAGTGAGCACAGCACAACAACGGAATAAATATCTTGTATGCTGCTGCATAAATTAGCTCATGTGCTTTTCTTCAAGAGGAGGGGATACTATATAATGTTGTTGGGTATGTAACTATGAGGAGGGGACACTATATAATGTTGTTTGGTCTGTAACCATGTTTACCAGTGACAGTCTCTTCCCATTCAAATATTTATTTTCAACAAGAAGTTCAGTGATCGACCCATGTAATTCCAATTGATATTGCGAGGGTTGTTTAGTTTGTGCAATGCGCTGTCTGTGCGTCGGTATATTGTCTATAAAAGTGGATCCTCCTGATTGTATTTACTTACTTTTTAGACCACATAGGCCTGATAAAATACTTCAAATAGTAGGCTAACCTTGTCGCTCTCTCTCTCTCTCTCTCTCTCTCTCTCTCTCTCTCTCTCTCTCTCTCTCTCTCTCTCTCTCTCTCTCTCTCTCTCTCTCTGTGGTGACATAAAGAAAAGTCAAATGAAGGCCTAAAAATCTTTCTGAATTTGTCTGGACTAACATCTATCTGAATTTCTGTCTGTGTCTATTTTGAAAGGGCTGAACGAACAAGCCTACCTTGTCGCAGCTCGTTTGCTTGCACTTTGTTATACTTACAGCTAAGTGTTAATGATATAAGAATAAACATTATACATTTACTGAACATAAATGTAATAATGTTTGTGTATGGTTCAAAAGTCAAAACTCATTTTGGCGTTCGTTATTATTGAAGGCCAATGCGGTTCTTATCGACTCACACAAATCCAAAAGGAGTCAGTAGAAACCACATTTGTTTAAGCAAGTCAACCATATCAGCTATGGTTTTAAAAAGTCAGCAAATGAGGCTGAATGAAGTTCGCTGCCAGACAAGGCTCCGCTGATAGGCAGGTGTAGCAGTGGTAGGGATTCACTCCATGGTGCTGAAAAGAAAGCTCTGCTGTTGGGACTGCTTTATGTAGGCCCAAACAGTTTGTGGGCACTGGTTGTCACCGTTACAGTGCAATTAATGTATTGTTTAGTGTTGTGTTGTGGCTTTGCTGGCATACATCTAAAACAGCATGTTGATTTTCCCCCACCAAGATTTACATGCTAAAATTGCCACTGGAAACCAGGAAACTAAAAGCAACTTTCTAAACAATGTTTTGGCTTGTTTCTAGCTTGTTAGCTAGCTAACGTTAGCTGCCTAGCCAGTTCAAATAATGACCATATCAGAGATGACAACATCTTAACTTAAGATAATTATTACAGGAAAATATTTACAAGTTAATGGTGAGCTAATGAAAGAGTGTGATGGAATAAAAGCAGGCCAATCTATCTGAGAATGTTAGAACTTGGGCACTGTCTCGTTGCTGGCTCAGTCAGGTAACCACGACCAGAACTTTTATTCTTCTGTCTGCCACAAGGAAACCGACAGTCGCAGCGACGGTCTACAGATATTCCATTTCAGTATAAATTAAATGTGCTTTTCACCAGCGACACTTGTCGCATTCTAATTGTCTACAGACATGTTGATAGACAACGTATAAACCAGCCTTTAGAGTTACATCTAGGGCTGTTACGGTGGCCGTATTACCACCACACCAGCGGTCACGAGTCATGACTGCAGTCAAATTCCAAGTGAACGTTTAACCACGGTAACTAGGCATCTCCAAGCTCTGATGCTGTTGATGGTCAATAGTAGTCTACCAAACTTGCTAACTGCCCGGTACTCAGCACTCTATTGTCCCTCTAATCACTCTGACATCAATGCAAATGTGATTGAAAATCTAATCAAATACTTCATGAAAGCCCATGAGCTCATGTTGCACAACATTTCTATAGGATATGCAATTGCGAGAGAAAACATTGTTTTGATGGACTCTACTAAAAAAAGGAGAATCCCATCAGCTTTCTATAGGCTAGGCCTACTATATTTATTTCTCAACTTCCCTAATATTAAGCACATTGCTTCTCTTTACAACTTACCTGGCTGGGCATGAAAATAAACCACAAGGAAAAGCGTAGTCCATTCGCTATTTAAGTGCATAGATGACATTCTTTCCCGCTGCCCCTGTTTCAATACAGGTGCATGATAATGGTCCCTTCTAAATCAAAACAAATTTCACACATATATTATTTAGTATATGTAAAGACAAGATTAAATCAAGAATAGTCTGATGGGTGACAATATTATCCTGTCACTTGTGAATGATGTATTATCACTTGATGCCCAGCTTGTGCAATAAGGCAAGAAATAGCACATGCCTTTTTCCCCAAACTTTTTCTAATCATAGTCGCACACCTCATGTAGCCTAGCCCATAGGCCTATATGTTTTGATAAGGTTTGTATCACAACTAAAGTGTCCAAATAACTTCTTAAAATTAAGCACATTAATCCACTTTACAAGGGGTGTAGAGTCTAACTGGCATATATAAGCAGCGCGTGAGTCTCAAGTTTGGGGAAGATAATTTTCACCTTTATAATAAAGCATTATATGAATAATCGCAATTGCGGTTACTTTTGAGAATGGTGTTTTCCCGCTAATTAATTGCATTTTGCAACGTTTGCGCATATAGCCTATAGCGTATTGCTGCGCTTATAATGTGAAGAAATAGCCTAATAGTTTATCAACATTTTAAGCTAAACGTTCTGAGCTGTTGCATCAGCCTCATTGCTTTTGAAAGTTATTTTGTAGATGTTCTAGAGGTCTGCATCAGTGGCTTGTAGGCTGTGTGGAAGCCAGGAGATGCTAAATGTGTTTATGTTAATTAACGCTCAATTACTGTGACACAGGCAGTTATTCACAAAACAATCACTGGCTGACAAAATGTAATGACCGCCGCAGCTCCAGTCACATCTTTATCTCAAGATGATCAATCTCTTCACAAACCTGGGGAGAGAGATCATGAGGAGCAGAGTCAGGAACAAACACAATACTATCACAGTACCAGTCAGTATGTACACAGTACCAGTCAGTATGTACACAGTACCAGTCAGTATGTACACAGTACCAGTCAGTATGTACACAGTACCAGTCAGTATGTACACAGTATCAGTCAGTATGTACACAGTACCAGTCAGTATGTACACAGTACCAGTCAGTATGTACACAGTACCAGTCAGTATGTACACAGTACCAGTCAGTATGTACACAGTACCAGTCAGTATGTACACAGTACCAGTCAGTATGTACACAGTACCAGTCAGTATGTACACAGTATCAGTCAGTATGTACACAGTACCAGTCAGTATGTACACAGTACCAGTCAGTATGTACACAGTACCAGTCAGTATGTACACAGTACCAGTCAGTATGTACACAGTATCAGTCAGTATGTACACAGTACCAGTCAGTATGTACACAGTACCAGTCAGTATGTACACAGTAATCAGTCAGTATGTACACAGTACCAGTCAGTATGTACACAGTACCAGTCAGTATGTACACAGTACCAGTCAGTATGTACACAGTATCAGTCAGTATGTACACAGTACCAGTCAGTATGTACACAGTACCAGTCAGTATGTACACAGTACCAGTCAGTATGTACACAGTACCAGTCAGTATGTACACAGTACCAGTCAGTATGTACACAGTACCAGTCAGTATGTACACAGTATCAGTCAGTATGTACACAGTACCAGTCAGTATGTACACAGTACCAGTCAGTATGTACACAGTACCAGTCAGTATGTACACAGTACCAGTCAGTATGACATAGTACCAGTCAGTATGTACACATTACCAGTGTTAAGCCTGCTTCCGCTCTTCCCCCCTGGCACTCGAGGGCGCCAGGCTCCCCAGCATTGCACACTCCTGCCACCATCATTACGCACACCTGCCTTCCCCCGTCACGCGCATCAGCGATTATTGGACTCACCTGTACTCAATCACCTGTGCTGACACTGTTCCTGTCTTGGTCCTTGTCTGTTTAAAGATTAAATGTTGACTCCCCATACCGGCTTCTCATCTCCGTCATCGGTCCTTACAATCAGTCAGTATGTACACAGTACCAGTCAGTATATACACAGTACCAGTCAGAATGAACACAGTACCAGTCAGTATGTACACAGTACCAGTCAGAATGAACACAGTACCAGTCAGTATGTACACAGTACCAGTCAGAATGAACACAGTACCAGTCAGTATGTACACAGTACCAGTCAGTATGTACCAGTGGTGGAAAAAGTACTCAATTGTCATACTTGAGTAAAAGTAAAGATACCTTAATAGAAAATTACTCAAGTAAAAGTGAAAGTCAACCAGTAAAATACTACTTGAGTAAAAGTCTAAAAGTATTTGATTTTACATTTCCTTAAGTATTAAAAGTAAATGGAGTTGCTAAAATGTACTTAAGTATCAAAAGTAAAAATATATATATAATTTCAAATTCCTTATATTAAGCAAACCAGATGGCACAATTTTCTTGTATTTTTTTTATTGACAGTTAGCCAGGGACACACTCCAACACTTAGAAATAATTTACAAACTAAGCATTTGTGTTTAGTGAGTCTGCCAGATCAGAGGCAGTAGGGATGAGCAGGGATGTTTTCTTGATAAGTGTGTGAATTGGACCATTTTCCTGTCAAAATGTAACGAGTACTTTTGGGTGTCAGGGAAAATGTATTGAGTAAAAAGTACATTATTTTCTTTATGAATGTAGTGAAGTAAAAGTAAACATTGCCAAAAATATAAATAGTAAAGTAAAGTACAGATACCCCAAAAAACTACTTAAGTAGTACTTGAAAGTATTTTTACTTAAGTACTTTACACCACTGGTATGTACACAGTACCAGTCAGTATGTACACAGTACCAGTCAGAAAATACACAGTACCAGTCAGTATGTACACAGTACCAGTCAGTATGTACATAGTATCAGTCAGTACAGTATGTATATAGTCACAGCTTATTCATGTCATTGTAATCTGTCTCACCCGGTCTTTAAGTTTCCTGATCTCATTGGGAGTAAGGCAGTCAGATTTAGAGATGAGAGGAACCACGTTGACCTTGTCCTGCAGGGCCTTCATAAACTCTATATCGACTGGACGAAGCCTGTAGAGAGATACACGCCAGGGCTTAGTGTGTGTGTGTGTGTGTGTGTGTGTGTGTGTGTGTGTGTGTGTGTGTGTGTGTGTGTGTGTGTGTGTGTGTGTGTGTGCGTGCGTGCGTGCGTGCGTGCGTGCGTGCGTGCGTGCGTGCGTGCGTGCGTGCGTGCGTGCGTGTGTGCGCGAGTGTGTGCGAGTGTGTGTGTTACCCGTGTCCAAAGGGTGGTATGAAGTAGAGGCAGCAGTGGACTCTGTTGTCCTGGATATTCTTCCTGTTCAGTCCACTCTCATCTCTGAAGTACTGCTCAAACTGCTGGTCAATGTAATCTGTGATTGGCCTCCAACTGTAACACACACACACACACACACACACACACACACACACATGCGCACAGCAAAATGTCAATACCACTGCTAGATGTACAGTACCAGTCAAAAGTTTGGACACCTTCTCATTCAAGGATATTTCTTTATTTTTACTATTTTCTACATTGTAGAATAATAGTGAAGACATCAAAACTATGAAATAACACATATGGAATTATGTAGTAACCAAAAATATATATTTTATATTTGAGATTCTTCAAAGTAGCCCCCCTTTGCCTTGATGACAGCTTTGCATACTTTTGGCATTCTCTCAACCAGCTTCATGAGCTAGTCATCTGGAATCAATTTCCATTAACAGGTGTGCCCTGCTAAAAGTTAATTTGTGGAATTTCTTCCCTTCTTAATGTATTTGAGCCAATCAGTTGTTTTGTGACAAGGTAGGGGGGGTATACAGAAGATAACCCTATTTGGTAAAAGACCAAGTCCATATTATGGCAAGAACAGCTCAAAAAAGCAAAGAGAAATGACAGTCCATCATTACTTTAAGACATGAAGGTCAATCAATTCGGAAAATTTCAAGAACTTTGAACGTTTCTTCAAGTGCAGTCACAAAAACCATAAAGCGCTATGATGAAACTGGCTCTCATGAGGACCGCCACAGGAATGGAAGACCCAGAGTTACCTCTGCTGCAGAATTACCTGCCTCAGAAATTGCAGCCCAAATAAATGCTTCACAGAGTTCAAGTAACAGACACATCACAACATCAACCATTCAGAGGAGACTGAGTGAATCAGGCCTTCATGGTCGCATTGCTGCAAAGAAACCACTACTAAATGACACCGATAAGAAGAAGAGACTTGCTTGGGCCAAGAAACATAAGCAATGGACATTAGACTGGTGGAAATCTGTCCTTAAGTCCAAATGTGAGATTTTTGGTTCCAACTGCCGTGTCTTTGTGAGACACAGAGTATGTGAACCTATGATCTCCGGATGTGTGATTCCCACCGTGAAGCATGGAGGAGGAGGTGTGATGGTGTGGGGGTGCTTTGCTGGTGACACTGTCGTGATTTCTTTGGAATTCAAGGCACACTTAACCAGCATGGCTACCACAGCATTCTGCAGCTATAGGTCATTTCATCTGGGTTGTGCTTAGTTGAACTATCATTTGTTTTTCAACAGGACAATGACCCAACACACCTCCAGGCTTTGTAAGGGCTATTTGACCAAGAAGGATAGTGATGGAGAGCTGCATCAGATGACCTGGCCTCCCCAATCACCCGACCTCAACCTAATTGAGATGATTTGGGATGAGTTGGACCGCAACGTGAAGGAAAAGCAGCCAACAAGTGCTCAGCATATGTGGGAACTCCATCAAGACTGTTGGAAAAGCATTCCTCATGAAGCTGGTTGAGAGAATGCCAAGAGTGTGCAAAGCTGTCATCAAGACAAAGGGTGGCCACTTTGAAGAATCTAAAATCTAAAATTTAGTTTAATTTGTTTTGCACTTTTTTGGTTACTACATGATTCTATATGTGTTATTTCATAGTTTTGATGTCTTCATTATTATTCTACAATGTAGTAAATAGTAAAAATAAAGAAAAACCCTTGAATGAGTAGGTGTGTCCAAACTTTTGACTGGTACTGTATGTGATCATATTGTATGTGATACCCCTCCAGCTACAACACGCACACAGCACACACACATACATGCACACACACAACACACACACACTCACCACTCAGTGTTGTTGACTGCGTCTCCAAACCCTGGTGTGTCTACGATGGTCAGTTTCAGTTTAACTCCTTTTTCCTCTATGTCCACCGTGTGCTTAGTGATCTCCACTGTCTGACTGATACGCTCTGGAATGAAGGAGAGAGAGAGAGAGAGAGAGAGAGAGAGAGAGAGAGAGAGAGAGAGAGAGAGAGAGAGAGAGAGAGAGAGAGAGAGAGATCCAAGACAACATCCACTATGTGTTCTACACTGTGTGATACACTCTGAGAGGAACAGCAACAACTGAACTCACCCTCAGCATTGAGTAGTTTCCTGTCCTTGTGCAGGTCTGTGAGGAAAAGGCTGTTGACCAGAGTAGATTTACCCAGACCAGACTCTCCTACAACACATACACACACCCACATACCCAACACATACATCAGTCAGCATCAGTCAAAAGCATCAATCAACACACTGTGGGAGTGTGATTGTGCATCTCTTGCCTGCCACCATGAGGGTGAAGTCAAACCCCTTCTTGACTGACTTCCTGTGGACCTGGTTGGGGAGGGTGGCAAACCCCACATACTCCTTCTCCTGGAGGAAACACACACACAGGTATAAACACATGTGCATTAGAAGCAGGTCAATCTTGAAACACCCACCCACCACACACACACACCAGGACTGTGAAGGGCTGCAACAGTGCAGTACAGGTCCTGAGGGCATGCTCTCTCTCTCTCTCTCCCTCTGCCTCCCATCACAGCTCTCCTTCAATAAAACATGACAGGAATTCTGGGAATGCCCTATTAACACGGAAATCCTGCTGGAGGACAGAGTTGGGAGAAGGGGAGAGGAGGTGGGGAGGAGAGGATGAGGGTGACAGGGGTGAGGGGCAGTGATGGAGGGATGAAGAAGGGAGGAATGAGGAGAGTTGAAAGATTGATTCCTGTTGTCAGGACTGTAGGAGATATAGCCTGATACAGCTCAGCCAGCAGTTTCATTAGCTCATCTACTATGGAATCTTCCAGAACAAAGACTGGATGTCCTGAGGTGATGCTGCTCTTGCTGTGTGGTGCGTGTGTGCGTGTGCGTGTGCGTGTCCTGCTTCTTACATGTTAACATTTCATATGTCACTGCGCTCCGCTGAAATATTACAACAGATCTGAGCACACATTAAGCTCTGTGAGACTATTTGTACCTTTGACTTCTTGTTACATAAAGGGCTGCATCATGTGGCAGAGGGTTCATGTGAAATATCAAAGGAAATGACTTGTCTGAGAGAGATAGGGAGAGAGAGACACAGAGAGAGAGAGAGAGAGAGAGGGAGAGAGAGAGAGAGAGAGAGAGAGAGAGAGAGAGAGAGAGGAGAGAGAGAGAGAGAGAGAGGAGAGAGAGAGAGTGAGAGAGAGAGAGAGAGAGAGAGAGAGAGAGAGAGAGAGAGAGGAGAGGAGAGGGGAGAGAGAGAGGGAGAGAGAGAGAGAGAGAGAGAGAGAGAGAGAGAGAGGAGAGAGAGAGAGAGAGAGAGAGAGAGAGAGAGAGAGAGAGAGAGAGAGAGACGTAGAACACCAAATAATGCATGCAGAGCAGAATTAGGCCAATACCCGCTAATTATCAAAATCCAGAAAAGAGATGTTAAATTCTACAAACATCTAAAAGGAAGCGATTCCCAAACCTTCCATAACAAAGCCATCACCTACAGAGAGATGAACCTGGAGAAGAGTCCCCTAAGCAAGCTGGTCCTGGGGCTCTGTTCACAAACACAAACAGACCCCACAGAGCCCCAGGACAGCAACACAATTAGACCCAACCAAATCATGAGAAAACTAAATGATAATTACTTGACACATTGGAAAGAATTAACAAAAAAACTGAGCAAACTAGAATGCTATTTGGCCCTAAACAGAGAGTACACAGCGGCAGAATACCTGACCACTGTGACTGACCCAAACTAAAGGAAAGCTTTGACTATGTATAGACTCAGTGACCATAGCCTTACTATTGAGAAATGCCGCCATAGGCAGACCTGGCTCTCAAGAGAAGACAGGCTATGTGCACACTGCCCACAAAATGAGGTGGAAACTGAGCTGCACTTCCTAACCTCCTGCCAAATGTATGACCATATTAGAGACACATATTTCCCTCAGATTACACAGATCCACAAAGAATTTGAAAACAAACACGATTTTGATAAACTCCCATACCTACTGGGTGAAATACCACAGTGTTACATCACAGCAGCAATATGTGTGACCTGTTGCCACAAGAAAAGGTCAACCAGTGAAGAAACACCATTGTTAATACAACACATATTTATTTTCCCATTTGTACTTTAACCATTTGTACATTGTTACAACACTGTATTTAAACATAATAAGACATTTGTAATGTCTTTGTTGGAACTTCTGTGAGTGTAATGTTTACTGTTCATTTTTAGTTTATTTCACTTTTGTATATTATCGACCTCACTTGCTTTGGCAATGTTAACATATGTTTCCACTGCCAATAAAGCCCATTGAATTGAATTGAATTGAATTGAATTGAATTGAGAGAGAGAGAGAGAGAGAGAGAGAGAGAGAGAGAGAGAGAGAGAGAGAGAGAGAGAGAGACAGAGAGAGACAGAGAGAGAGAGAGAGTGGAGGAGTGTGACTGGGTACTGCAGTGTAGTGCAACATCTATGATATTATACAGGATGTAAGCATCTAGTAGTAGGCCAACTCCTTATGGGAGCAGCAGGAGAGCTCGGCCAGGGGGAGAGAGGGGGTGTAGAGAGGGGAAACAAAGATAATGTGGATAGAGATTGGGAGGAGAGAGAGCATAGGGATAGAGAGGGAGAGATTGGAAGAGAGAAAGCCCATCCGTCTCTTTGATTTCATGCTACTGTATCCCCTCTGGCAGTGCTGAAAGACAATCGTAATTGCAGGGGTTGCTATGGAGACAGCTAACGAGGATCAAAAATTACAGTGGCCAATTTGGTGTTTAAAGAATTGAGTAAATCCTGCACATTCCGGTTCTCTTTGGGAGCTTGGAGGACTGCCAACCCTGTACTAGAGAGCTGTAAGATGAGCAGTGAACACCTTAGCAGACAGCAGGAGGTAAGCAGACAGCCACCGAGGTGGAGATCACAGAAGCTTGGTGGCACCTTCATTGGGGAGTCCGGGCTTGTGGTAATGGCTGGAGCGGAATTGTATCAAATACATGGTTTCTTTGTGTTTTATGCCATTCCATTTACTCTGTTCCAGACATTATTATGAGCCGTCTTCCCCTTAGCAGCCTGGTGGAGACCCGTAGAGAAATCTATAGAGACACCTGTCTCTGTGATCTGTGCACAGCTGGAATGAATGAGCAGACCACCCCTGGGCTCACACCCCTGGTAATCAAACAGACAACACAATAAAACTGTGTGTGTGTGTGTGTGTGCGTGCGTGCGTGCGTGCGTGCGTGCGTGTGTGTGTGTGTGTGTGTGTGTGTCTGTGTGTGTGTGTGTGTGTGTGTCTGTCTGTGAAAAGATCGAACAATACATGGTGCCTGTCCTAATTGGGGTCACGGAGCAGATATGGTCTTTATGTTCTCTAGTGCAGCAATTGGCTGCAGCTCCCGCTCGCTGCCGCGATGAAACATAAAACATCATACAAAAGATAAACCGCACTATGCAGGCGTAATGCGGTCATTCATAATAGGGTAGTAATTGCTTCAAAGGTGCCATATAGGAGGAAATATTCCTCTCTTTCTGAATTGATTCAATCTAATTTCAGATGTGGTAATACAATTTCGATTAATGCTTAATTTGTACATGACTAGATTATGAATAGATAATGAAATTCGAACCGCACTTTGCAGTATTTACCATGCACATGCCACACAGACAGAGTAGTCATGGGCCGATAGAGCTGTTATAAACGGTTACCTCTCTTCCATCCTCTGTTAATGGAAACGGTATCCGTTGGAGTTATATTCCATTGGAGGCGGCAACGGCAGCACGAGAGACCCGGTGGGGCAGATTAAAGACGGAGATGGAGCCGCATCGAGTCATAGCGATGGGCGCGTGAGCGTAGAGAAAAAATAAAAGGTTATAGCAAATAGATAAAGCACAGTTCTCTTTATTAATAATTATATGTTACAAATCATTATCAATGTGCCATTAACTGATTGGCGATCAGCTGGAGAAGTGCGCGTAGGCCTACCTGATCTGAGTGCTCGGCTCTTGTACCTGGTGTTGCTCGTCATCTTGGTTGCAAAAACAGCTGGATAAGGTCGCGCGCCCGCGTTCACGATGGGCTACAGTGTGCGCAGTCACTAAAATAGTAGTTATGTTTTATTAGATTACAGACTTGACCTGATTAGAAACAGATGAATGACATAGCATTGGAAAAGTGTAAGCTATTGTGCATTTTTAGATTGCATTTTCAAGACACTTATAGCTTAATGAAAACATATAGGCAAATAGGCCATATTAAAAACAAGAAATTGGAATCTCAAAAATCTAAAAAAGAGTGCTTTGTTCGTAATTGTAGCAGATAAACACAAGAAAAGCACTATACAACAAACAATCTCTATAAATATAGCCTAAAGCCAGAGAGATACATGAAAAATACTGCATTTATTTGACATTATTGTCGAGTACAAAACAAACAATAGCCTAGTTGTCTGTCATCTTGAGACCTCAGTGAATGACATTTGTCAGAACTGTGTCAAGTTGTAGTTGTTTGTTATGGCCACAGAGTGGTAGTCTAACACCAGTCCTAAACCAGCAGATCTAGGAAGGGCTTTGGCCGTTATCTGACAAGTAGAGTAGAGGGGGCTGTATCATCACAATGGAAGAGCTGAGAGAGAGAAACTGCCTGCCAAATGTATGACCATATTAGAGACACATATTTCCCTCAGATTACACAGATCCACAAAGAATTCAAAAACAAAGCCAATTCTGATAAACTCCCATATCTACTGGGTGAAATACCACAATGTGCCATCACAGCAGCAAGATTTGTGACCTGTTGCCACAAGAAAAGGTCAACCAGTGAAGAACAAACACCATTGTAAATAAAACAGATATTTATGTTTATTTATTTTCCCTTATGTACTTTAACCATGTGTACATTGTTACAACACTGTATATATACAATATGACATTTGTGATGTTTTGATTATTTTGGAACTTCTATGAGTGTAATGTTTACTGTTCATTTTTTTTGTTTATTTCACTTTTGTATATTATCTACTTCACTTGCTATGGCAATGTTAACATATGTTTCCCATGCCAATAAAGCTCCTTGAATTGAGAGAGAGAGAGAGAGAGAGAGAGAGAGAGAGAGAGAGAGAGAGAGAGAGAGAGAGAGAGAGAGAGAGAGAGAGAGAGAGAGAGAGAACTAGAACAATAAGAGAGCGAGAGAGAGAGAGAGAGAGAGAGAGAGAGAGAGAGAGAGAGAGAGAGAGAGAGAGAGAGAGAGAGAGAGAGAGAGAGAATAATAAATAAAGTCCCTTGAATTGAATTGAGAGAGATTGCCATGTGGATAGAGACTGTGTATGGTGCTGCACAACGGTAGCCTGTCTGATACAACCCATGTGGCTACACAGCGAGGAAGAGCTGTGACTCACTAAGTCAGTAGGACTCAATGAGTAAATGTTGTATAAAAAAAAAAATGAGTAAATTATTATTGTTCTAGTTGTGACACAAAGAGGAAGTACTCAGTACTTGATGGGTACTCAGAGTTGACCACTCAGTAATACCCCTATTCTCTGACTCCTCTCCTGGGAACAGATATATAAGGGTTTATTTACCTAAAACATCAAAGGGACGTTGCCTTAGAACTGTACTCTTAACCTAAACAGAACTCACTCTCCATCGCACTCTTTTCCCCTCTCTCTGCCCCTGTTTACATTGCCAAAGCAAGTGAAATTGATAAACAAAAGTGAAATAAACAACATAAAATTAACAGTAGACATTACACTCACAAAAATTCAAAAGGAATTGAGACATGTTATATTATGTCTATATACAGTGTTGTAACAGTGTGCAAATAGTTAAAGTACAAAAGGGAAAATAAATAAACATAAATATGGGTTGAATTTATAATGGTGTTTGTTCTTGCATGGTTGCCCTTTTCTTGTGGCAACAGGTCACACATCTTGCTGCTGTGATGGCACACTGTGGTATTTCACCCAGTAGATATGGGAGTTTATCAAAATTGGATTTGTTTTTGAAATAATTGTGGGTCTGTGTAATCTGATGGAAATATATGTCTTTAATATGGTAATATATTTGGCTGGAGGTTAGGAAGTGCAGCTCAGTTTCCACCTCATTTTGTGGGCAGTTTGCACATAGCCTGTCTTCTCTTGAGAGCCAGGTCTGTTTAGGGCTAAATAACACTCTAGTTTGCGCTGTTATCTTGTTAATTCTATCCAATGTGTGAAGTAATTATATTTAGTTTTCTCGTGATTTGGTTGGGTCAACGACCCCCCCCCCCCCCCCCCCCCCCTCTCTCTATCTTACACACACAGCAGGGCAGTGTTCAGCAGTATTTACCATCAACATCCCCCTGCTCACTGGTCTAAATTTAGTTATCCTGGTGGGAACTCTCAGTGTTTTTAAGGAAAAAGCATGACAATGAAGTATTGTTTCTGACATGGTGTGAGATCCTGCCTACTCACTAGTAATACTACTACTACTCTGTAGCGGTGCGGGAGTAAAATGACTGGGGAAGCCAAGCCATATTACAACCTATGTGTTTTGATAATTGCACTGTTTGCTCTACAACCTGTTAATTCATATTCCTTGTGACTGTGATGTATACTGTAGGCCTAAAGGCCGGGACAATAAGACACAGTGGCAGAATAAATTCAACCACACCTTTGTTTCATCACAAAACCGGATAGCAACCTCTGTCCAGTGAAGTCCACAAAGCATATCGCATGTACAGTAACAGACAGTTACAGTTGGAGTCAGAAGTTTACATACACTTATGTCGGAGTCATTAAAACTAGTTTTTCAACGACTCCACAAATTTCTTGTGAACAAACTATAGTTTAGGCAAGTCGGTTAGGACATCTACAATTGTTTACAAACAGATTATTTCACTTATCATTCACTGTATGAAAATTCCAGTGGGTCAGAAGTTTACATATACTAAGTTGACGGTGCCTTTAAACAGCTTGGAAAATTCCAGAAAATGACTTCATGACTTTAGAAGTTTCTGATAGGCTAATTGATATAATTTGAGTCAATTGGAGGTGTACCTGTGGATGTATGTCACGTTCCTGACCTGTTTTCTGTTAGTTTTGTATGTGTTAGTTGGTCAGGACGTGAGTTTGGATGGGCAGTCTATGTTTTCTGTTTCTATGTTGGTTTAAAGGGCGACCTGATATGGCTCTCAATTAGAGGCAGGTGGTTTTCATTTCCTCTGATTGAGAGTCATATTAAGGTAGGTGTTTTCACACTGTTTGTTGTGGGTGGTTGTCTCCTGTGTCTGTGTATGTCGTTGCGCCACACGGGACTGTTTTCGGTTTGTTTGTCTGTTCGTACTTTTATGTAGTCAGTTTTCCCTGTTCATGCGTTCTTCGTGTTTCATGTAAGTTCGTCGTCCAGGTCTGTCTACGTCGTTTATTTGTTTTGTAATTTTCCAAGTGTTTTTCGTGTTCGTCTTCGTCTTTAAATAAATTCATTATGTCATATTCACACGCTGCGTTTTGGTCAAATCCCTGTTCAGATGAAGAGGAGGAGGAAAGCCGTTACAAAAGAAATCAGCCAAGACCTCAGAAAAAAAATTGTAGACCTCCAGAAGTCTGTTTCATCCTTGGGAGTAATTTCCAAATGCCTGAAGGTACCACGTTCATCTGTACAAACAATAGTACGCAAGTATAAACACCATGGGACCACGCAGCCGCCATACTGCTCAGGAAGGAGACGCGCTCTGTCTCCTAGAGATGAACGTACTTTGGTGCGAAAAGTGCAACTCAATCACAGAACAACAGCAAAGGACCTTGTGAAGATGCTGGAGGAAACAGGTACAAAAGTATCTATATCCACAGTAAAACGAGTCCTAAATCAACATAACCTGAAAGGCCGCTAAGCAAAGGAAGAAGACACCATAAAAAAGTCAGACTACGGTTTGCAACTGCGCATGGGGCCGAAGATCGTACTTTTTGGAGAAATGTCCTCTGCTGATGAAACAAAAATAGAACTGCTTGGCCATAATGACCATCGTTATGTTTGGAGGAAAAAGAGGGTGTCACGCCCTGACTTGAGTTATATTTGCTTTATTTATTATTTGGTTAGGTCAGGGTGTGACAAGGGTGGTTTGTTTAGTTTTGTATTGTCTAGGGGTTTTGTCTTGTCTAGGGTTTTTGTTATCTATGGGGATTTTGTATTGTCTAGGGGTAATTAGGTTGATGGTGGCCTGGATGGGTTCCCAATCAGAGAGCGTTTTTTCATTGTCTCTGATTGGGGAGCCTGTTTAGGTTGCCATTTTCCAAGTTGGTTTTGTGGGTAGTTGTCCTTGTTAGTTGCCTGGATGCACTACGTTGGTGTCACGTGTCGTTGTGATATTTATTGTTTTTGTTGGCGACATCGGTAAATAAATAAGTATGTACACTCAAAACGCTGCACCTTGGGCCCCTCCTTTAAACGGCTGTGACAGGGGGAGGCTTGCAAGCCGAAGAACATCATCCCAACCATGAAGCACGGGGGTGGCAGCATCATGTTGTGGTGGTGCTTTGCTGCAGTAGGGACTGCACTGCACAAAATAGATGGCTTCATGAGGATGGAAAATTATGTGGTTATATTGAAGCAACATCTCAAGACATCAGTCAGGAAGTTAAAGCTTGGTCGCAAATGGGTCTTCCAAATGGACAATGACCCCAAGCATACTTCCAAAGTTATGGCTTAAGGACAACAAAGTAAAGGTATTGGAGTGGCCATCACAAAGCCCTGACCTCAATCCTATAGAAAATTTGTTTCCAGAACTGAAAAAGCGTGTGCGAGCAAGGAGGCCT
>NC_074685.1:6639296-6726796 GCF_029448725.1 Salvelinus fontinalis
CGGACGACGCTATGCCAATTGTGCGTCGCCCCACGGACCTCCCGGTCGCGGCCGGCTGCGACAGAGCCTGGGCACGAACCCAGAGAATCTGGTGGCGCAGCTAGCACTGCGATGCAGTGCTCTAGACCACTGCGCCACCGGGAGACCGCTGGAGGCCTTTTTTATCAACAATGTATGTGCACAGTGGCCAGGCAAAGTGCCCCTCCCTCACCATTTCCTTTGCAACTTTACTGATGATTAGGAGTATAATTTCTCTTAATCATGCCCAGCTCACGAGACCCCTTGATGATCTGAGACCTCAGGAAATTGGCTCTTCTGCCTTTTTTGTATACCACCATCATTTGTGTTCAATTGGTCGTGTGAAGTGTTATTCTGCAGAAGGTCCGTGGTTCAACCTTAGGCCGGAAGAGAGACGAAACCTACTCTGTTACACATAGCCTACTCACGTGCAGTTGTGCTTGTGTGTGTGTGTGTGTGTGTGTGTGTGTGTGTGTGTGTGTGTGTGTGTGTGTGTGTGTGTGTGTGTGTGTGTGTGTGTGTGTGTGTGTGTGTGTGTGTGTGTGAGTAAACATTTTCTGAGTTTTTCCTCCCTACAGACAGAGCTATATCCCAGGGTAACATAATGACTGGGAAATGGGTCACCTCAGGAAAGCCAGTGCTTTGGCCCACACACACATACAATAGCCCATGGCATGTGTACTGCCCTGATTCACACCCCTCTTCAGACTAGCCTAACTCATTTGCAGGAAGCGTTTATTGTTCTCAATGAGCTCTTTCTCAGTTTCCCCCTAGCAGAGAAACAATTGCAGGAGATACGGGTAAAGGGGGGATAGAACAAGAAGGAAAACATGATTATTCTTTTCTTTTTTTGTGCAGACTGATGTATAGGAAAAGGAGCGTGAGGGATGGTGTGCTGGCAGTTGAATCAGGCACTTGGGAGTGTTCCTCTCAGTACGTTTAGTTCTGTTCTCCAAACCCAGAGGATGGGAGTTTCTTTGCTACCACTTGGAAAGAAATTGACTTTCTTAGGTCAAGACTCCAGTTTCTGTTTTACCGTAACTGTTAGTTGTTCGTTTTTGAAAGACTGATCTTTCTGTTAGTCTGGTATGAGTCAACAAGACAGAGTAGATAAGAGGGTGAGGGTGGGACAGGGGGATGGCATGATGGAGACACACAGACTCATTAGCTGTATCCTCACATGGTCTTCCCAAAATGACGAATCTTAAATGAGTGTACAGAGAAGAGAGAGAGAGAGAGAGGGAGAGGAAGGAGATGAGGGGGCGAGTTGGAGAGAAAAAAAGAGAGGGAAAGAGAGAGAGAGAGAAAGTCAGAGAGAGCACTATTTGTACTACAACTATTTGCACATTGCTAAAATACTGTACATAGCTGATAATATAACAGCGAGAGAGAGAGAGAGAGAGAGTTGGGTCTGGTAACAGTGTTATCTCACTGATTGTGCTTAATGGGGCCAGGAAACAGTGTTGTTATGGGCTGATGGAATGATAGGAAGGGGAGGAATATGACACCAGAAATAAAACAGGCCAGGGTCATGATGAGAAACATCTACATCTACTGGGGACCAGGGAGGGGTTGTTCAAATAATGGTGGAACCCAGCAGGAGAAAGTAGCCTATCTATGATGACTCACAGATGATTCCTGTAATGACTGTAACTCAGAGACGAATAGAGGGTAGAAGTCCATTAGGCCGGGTGGTAAACAAAGCTATGAGGTGGTTTAATGCATCCTGAGGTAGCATAACAGTGTGGGCTATCCCCATGCCTTTTTTCTGATTGGCCATAATGTTAGGCCGGGATTCAATCCGAGGCAGGTTGTAGAGTGCTTCACACGTACAGATCATTTCCGATTAAATGCAGGAACATTGCCTTTAAAAGGCACATTGTCTAGAAAAGCATTCTACAAATGCACCTCGGATTGAATCGCAGCCTTAGTCATATCCCCTGGAGACAGGCTTGCTACTATTAAGACAATCATAGCAACCACTTAAAGGCCTTGAGGCCACTTAGGTCTAAGAGAACTGTTGGGGCTAAGACACACTATCAAGATGACTTTCCCATGAGAGCATTGTGATCATCAGAGTGTTTAAACGTGACGGTAAAGAGCCTATAAATATACACTGCCGATGTAAACAGTGACATGTCTATCACTGCAGTGATTACCCTGACAGGAAACACACAGCATTTGTGTAATTACTGCTAGCATCATGAGCATAGTTAGTAACATTAGCAAAGTTAGCATTATAAGCTCATGGTAGCTCTGCTATGGATATTATTATAGTAAACTGAATGTCCTAAAAAAAACGTCACAATACTCTTGTGAACAAAAAACGTTGTTCATGGAACAACTGACATAACGTCCCGCTAACTCCCATGGTACTAGATCATAAATCATCCTAAGGATGAGAGGTACCGGGAATTCCTAGGGGAACATAGAGGGGTAGTTGGAAACTGACTCCCTGAGCTATGTGTAGCAGGAGTGAATGGTGGGCTTGACAATAGGGTGGAAATGCTCTCATTCTCGCTGTGAGTAACCTTCTGGATGCGTCATCAGGAGAAAGAATGCTTGTTATCACAAAGTCAATCAAAGAAACCTAAATGTGTTACTGATGGGTTATCGGACTGACCAGTGGTGATTTTAGCATGTAAATCTTGGTGGGGCAACATCAACAAAAAAAGTGGGATGCATGCCAGCAATGCCACTACACAACACCAAACAACACATGAATTGCACTATAACGGTGACAAACGGTGCCCACAAACTGTTAGGGCCTACATAAAGCTGTCCCAACAGCAGTCCCAACACCTTACCACTGCTACACCTGGCTATCAGCGGAGCCTTGCCTGGCAGCGAAACAGTTCATTCAGCCTCATTTACTGCCTTTAAAAAAAACATTGCTGATATGGCTGACTTGCTTAAACAAATGTGGTTCCTAATGACAATTGAGATTTACAAACTATGGCAAGGGGACGACAAGCGGATAAGAGGCAATCCGTCATTTTGATTAAGACATTAATGAGCAAGCTAGGACGGACGTAGTCATTATAACTGTTTGTTCAGCACTTTTGAAATGTACAGCGATAGAATTCAAAACATGGGCCGTTCTTACGGTATTCTCCCTGTACACCAAGTCAGGACCGTAGGATAAATTAAGGGGGCATATAAGCAGACAATGAAAGCTCATACAATATTCTAAGATTGCATTTCTCTAAAACAGGTTATAGGCTAAATGTGCACCACCAAGTCAGAACAGTAGGTGAAATTAAGAGGTGAAAATAGACCAAATTATTAGGGTGAGGCACATAGACTAATAACATCTTAATACACAACATACACTTATTGTTACTTTCTTAGCTACAATATGCATATCTCTCTGGCATATTATATAATTTATGCAGCAGCATACAATACATTTTTGGACTCACCTTGTTGTGCTGTGCTCACTTGAACATGAAGGTGGCATGACGGTCCTTAGTTGGCAAATTTTGTCATCAAAGTCTGGCATTCTCTGGATTTATGGTGCTCTCAAAACAACTGGGAACTCTGAAAAAAACATGGTCGAATCATGATGATGTCATTGATCTTCAGGTCGTAGCTCTATTTACAATTTCGAGTTGGATGACCGTTCAAAACATTTTTTCCCAGTCGGAGTTCATTTATTCCCGACTTCGCAGTTGTCTTGAACTCACTGAAGTCAAGTTTTCGCAGTTCCGAATTAACATTTGTTGTGAGCGCGGCACAAATCATGCTTCATTGACAGCATGGCCATTGTTGAATGTTTATCATATTAAACTTAGAAAAGAGCCCCTTAATCCCAGATTTGGGACCACACAGCCACTGTCACTGATTCCTTCCAAACCACTCATTGTTGAATTTGCGATTTCCGTCTTGTTGTGTAATGTTTATGTCCAATGTCCAATGAGCACCGATACATTTTATCTATAATTTCTCTTCATTATTTCTCTTCATATGACAAGGATTAAAAAGGATTTTCCAATAGATTGTCGACTTGACTCACAATGATGACTGCTAGCTAAGATTTTGAAGTAGGATGTTGACAAGATCAGTCCAATCAAAGCTACAGTACATATAATGTGATATGACGTCATTTGAACTGTGGCCAATGACCTTGAGCCTTCTTGGATGGGCACTTCTAATGTAACTCTATGGCAGTGTCGGGTTCACTTAGGGGTCATGATAAGGTTTGTACCAAAATGTTTGATGTATTATTATAATTGATTATACTTATGTTATATTAACAGTTATAAAACCCCTCCCTCCTTACATTTATAGGGTCCTAGACTACAGATGATGTGATAATAGTCTTCATCCTCCTCACCTGAGGAGTAGGAAATGTCAGACCAAGATGCAGCGTGGTAAGTATTCATATTTATTTCAAATACTTTTAAGAAAGAACAAAACAATAAACAAACGAAATAAACGAAGACGCTACAGTCCCGAAAATGTGAATACACGAACATGAACAACATAACAGGAACAATCACCAACAAAACACACTAAAAAACAGGCTACCTAAATATGGCTCCCAATCAGAGACAATGACAAACACCTGCCTCTGATTGAGAACCATATCAGGCCAAACGAAAACCCCACATAGAAACACAACACATAGAACCCACCCAACTCAAGCCCTGACCAACTAAAACAAAGAAAATACAAAAGAACTAGGGTCAGAACGTGACAGATGAACAATATATATACATTATGAGGTTTTAATATTTTTCCACAGTTGTTTCTAACTCTCTCTCTCTGCCTCATTATAAAGAGCTCACTCTGAGAAAGGTGTGACTGTGAAGAAGGAGCTCTGCAGGGGAGTGAAGGAGATAAGACTAGTGTAACGTTTGTCTTCCTCCTCGACAGAGGATGAGCAAGGCTCGGACCAAAGCGCAGCGTGGTTTGAATACATACTATCGTTTATTAAACGAAGACGAAAAAACACTTGAACAAACTACAAAACAATAAACAACGTGAACAGACCTGAACTTGAGAACATATAAAACATGAACGCACGAACAGGAACAAACGAACGAAACAGTACCGTGTGGAGAACAAACACAGACACAGCAACAATCACCCACAAACAAACAGTGAGAACAGCCTACCTTAATATGGTTCTCAATCAGAGGAAACGTAAAACACCTGCCCCTGATTGAGAACCATATCAGGCTAATACAATGAACCCAACATAGAAAAACATAACATAGAATGCCCACCCAGCTCACGTCCTGACCAACTAAACAAGGCTAAACAAAGGAAATAAGGTCAGGAACGTGACAACTAGTCAAACATTTCATAATAAATCAACTTTGGCGAGTGGATGTTTACTGCAATTTTTTTTGATAACACTAAAAGCCATTGTTTATATAGCTTGGTAGGCAGGGTTTAGGTCTCAGGAGTAAAAAGGTAATGACGTAGGTAGTGACATCACCAGGCTAGACTGAGGGTTTAATAAAACAACTTGAGACCTTTTGTGACATAGTGACGTAGTGTCCCCATGAGTGACAGAACACTGAGTCAATCACGGCGCAACACTCCGTATTTTCTGCTGGGTTGCCCCACCACCACAGAAAGCACTGAGCTAGGCTGAAACACCTGCATTTTGGAGCTGCCTTACTCAAGAAAACAAAAAAGAGGCCATGTTTGTATGCGGCTTTATTAACTTCATGGTTATTTTTTTTTACATTGTTTGCAAACTGATATGTGACACATATTAATGCCAAAATAACATGTAAAACAGGCAAGCCCCCTCACCCCCCAAAAATACAAATAAAATAGATGTGGGTCTCAAAACAGGTGGTGCTCTGCCCCACCAGCCCTGAATAACGGGCCACCACTGGGACTGACCAATGGCACAATTAACATAACATAAACTCTGGGATTGCATGTGACTCATCAAAGACTGCATGTCCTGTTTGGCCGTAACCCTTCCTATGTGACGGTACACAGATTGGTGTGATAGCAATAAGACATATTGTGACTCACCTAAAGTCCTAAGAATGTTCTTGTTACTCACCCAAAACCATGTTTCTAGCCACAACCTAGTCCTTAGCAGTGACCCAAGAGGGACAGGCTGCGATGTGGCCCCATTGTGCCACTGTTTGGGAACCACTGATACAGGGTCATCTGTGGAAGTGGAAGTGGTTGCGCTTCTGCGCTGAAACAGAACTACAGAGAAAAGAGTGACCACTAATTCAGACAAGCAAACACACACACACAACACACACACACAACACACACACCAAATGTCAGAACCAACACATACACATTAACACACACATATACCAAATTCCAGATGCAAAACACATTAATGCCAAGAGACGTTTCAGTGCCAAATCTCAACCACATACGTCACAGCTGGTGATTTTTCAGTGTGTGTTCTGTGAGGCAGTAATAAAGCAGTAATGTGGAAAGTGAGGAGGGGGGATTGTCACTGGGGCCAGAGAACAATAGACTCAAGGGAAACAGTAGGACAGAGGCAGGACATCCTAACAGCTACTTCATCCTCCTCTCTGTCTGTCTCAGCTGGCCCCCGCAACACATTACCCCCTTTCCCCAGGCCTGGAGGAACTGTCACTCTGACCCCGTGGCTAACTCCTGGGCTTCATTTCTCTACCCACATATTGGTTTGTTGTAAGGCTCCAAAAGTCTTCAACTGAGCAGCATACAGTATTGTCCCACTACCTATAGACTTGGCTTCACAACCTTTCCCCCTGTCCTGTTGTCCCTCCCCCAGCTTCTCACCAGACCCCCAGCCTTGTGGTGTGTTTGTCTGGGCACAGCCAACTACACGTACCCCAGGCTCTGACGTAGCTAATGAGGCCCAGAAGACACCTGGTGCTCAAGCAATACACACACATACACATATAGGCATGCAACACACACACACACACACACACACACACCCTAGCCAAGCAGAGGAAACATCTGGCCAGGATGCTAAGACAACACATACAAACATACACATATACACACCCACAAATACACACACGCGTGTGTGTGTGTGTGTGTGTGTGTGTGTGTGTGTGTGTGTGTGTGTGTGTGTGTGTGTGTGTGTGTGTGTGTGTGTGTGTGTGTGTGTGTGTGTGTGTGTGTGTGTGTGTGTGTGCGTGCATGCGTGCATGCTTCACTAATGTAATTTCCATACAGACAAGAGCTACTTGTGTGTCATATAAATGGAATGTTGTTTGTCAGCATGTTGACATCCCCTAATGAACAAACATCTAGTGCACCTGCGAATGTTGCTCTAATCCATAAATTACTTTTCTTATAAAACCCATTCATCATACATCAAGTGAACATCATTAAGAAAATCAGACTGAGTTTACTGTAAAGTATTTGTTAATTGTTCCTGTTTTTGTAGATCCATTGAATCAGTGAGTTATAACATGGTTCTGGCAACACCAGTTGCGTTTTATTCCTGCATGGGTCATATATTAATGTTTGCCTGAGTTATTAACCCTGTAAATCGCTTTGGATAAATCCACAAAACTATCGATCGTTTTTTATATATATAAGTAAGTTGGTTATAAGGAACTTTATAAACCAAATCTATGATTCTCATTGATTCTCATGCAGGCAGTTCAGGCAGTGGTGTAGACCAACAAAACATCCACAACAAACACAAACATCACGTCTTGTTTTGTCATTCTCTCTCCTGTTTAAGACAGAGTTGTTATCTGTGAGCCCCGGGCTTCCCCCCTCTATCCCTGTCTGCCTGTGTGTCTGTGTGTGTGTTTATCGGCCATGGTGCCACTGACTGAGAAATATGCCTCTACAATAGATCAGCCCCACAGCTCACTTTTACAAGAACACGGAAGGCATTAGTGTGGTTAAGAGTATTTCGTTTTGCCACAAGTTAATTTAGTAATTAGGCATTGTCCACATAGTTATCAACACACATCACTTCTCTCTGCAGTAAACGCTGTAGGGTCCACAGTAACCCTCTCACACACACACACACACACACACACACACACACACACACACACACACACACACACACACACACACACACACACACACACACACACACACACACACACACACACACACACACACACACACACACACACACATACACACACACACGCACGCACGCACACACACGCATGCACGTGCACACACACATGCACACACAAACACACACACAATGCTGAGCTTGCATCTTCTTACAATGTGTAAGAAGACACACGAACACAGTAAATCAGTCTGATTGTTACTTAGCCTAATTGGTCACTTAAGTCCAGTGTCACCAGACACTAATAAGAGAGCGTTGAGAGAACGTTTCATCAACCCTGTCGGAACACAATAGTGAGGACCAACAGAGCCCTATGGATAGTATCCTGTCTGCCTCTGTTTGTTTGGCCTGTCAGACTGATATGAGTGACAACCTCCATTCGTGCAGTAGCATTTCTCTACTAAGTCAACAGTTAGCTTGCCTCCATGCGGACCAGATATCCAGATATCACAGATTCAAAACTCTTGGAATCTCTCCATTGTCTTGCTGAAGTTAACATTCCTTCTTATCGTCTTTCTTTCACCATCCCTCCAACAGTCCATTCTCTCCCACCTCTCCCCAGTGGTGTAAAGTACTTAAGTAAAAATACTTTGAAATATTACTTAAGTCGTTTTTTGGGGTATCTGTACTTTACTTTACTTTTTCTATTTTTAACAACGTTTACTTTTACTTCACCACATTCCTTAAAATAATGTACTTTTTACTCCAAACATTTTCCTTGACACCCAAAAGTACACGTTACATTTTAAATGCTTAGCAGGACAGGAAAATGGTCCAATTCACACACTTATCAACAGAACATCCCTGGTCATCTCTACTGCATCTGATCAGGCGGACTCACTAAACACACATGCTTCGTTTGTAAATGATGTCTGATTGTTGGAGTGTGCCCCTGGCTATCCGTAAATTAAATAAAAACAAGAAAATGGTCCCGTCTGGTTTGCTTAATATAAGGAATTTTAAATCATTTATACTTTTCCTTTCATATATTTTTGCAATTACATTTACTTTTGATACTTAAGTATATTTGAAACCAAATACTTTTAGACTTTTACTCAAGTAGAATTTTACTCTGTAACTTTTACTTTTACTTGAGTCATTTTATATGAAGGTATATTTACTTTTACTCAAGTATGACAATTGGATATTTTTCCACCACTGCCTCTCCCTCCCTCTCCATCACTCTTTCCATCCCTCATTCTCTGCGCAGCTGTGTCCAGTGCTAGGGCAGAGAATGACACAGCAGACAACACTTCCTGTCTATGCATTTCCCAAATGTCTCCAGATAGACGAAGTGGACACAAGCTGGGAAAGGAACTAGAAACAAACTTGGTCCGACATTGGCTTGGGGAACACACACACACACTATAGTTTGCAAATATAACAACAAATTAAATCTGTTTTCTCCTATTCGAAACAATATCAGATAGCATAAATAGCTGACCATGTTTGTTTCTGCTCTGACCTCACATCACTGTTATTGTTTTCTTTCCTCCTCAGAATTTGTATTTCATTTAATCTTTATTTTATCAGAGTCATACTGAGACCAAGGTCTCGTTTACAAATGAGCCCTGAAATTACAGAAAATACAGAAAATCCACACATCAAAATATAAATACAACATGCAAGAAGAAAGAAAAAAATCATTCATCAGTAACAGGGTCCTCAATCAGCTTTCTGAATTACCCTAGAGGCACCAGAACTACCAACATATAAACATTCATCAGTAACAGGGTCCTCAATCAGCTTTCTGAATTACCCTAGAGGCACCAGGACTACCAACATATAAACATTCATCAGTAACAGGGTCCTCAGTCAGCTTTCTGAATTACCCTAGAGGCACCAGAACTACCAACATATAAACATTCATCAGTAACAGGGTCCTCAATCAGCTTTCTGAATTACCCTAGAGGCACCAGGACTACCAACATATAAACAGTCATCAGTAACAGGGTCCTCAATCAGCTTTCTGAATTACCCTAGAGGCACCAGAACTACCAACATATAAACATTCATCAGTAACAGGGTCCTCAATCAGCTTTCTGAATTACCCTAGAGGCACCAGGACTACCAACATATAAACATTCATCAGTAACAGGGTCCTCAGTCAGCTTTCTGAATTACCCTAGAGGTACCAGAACTACCAACATATAAACAGTCATCAGTAACAGGGTCCTCAATCAGCTTTCTGAATTACCCTAGAGGCACCAGGACTACCAACATATAAACAGTCATCAGTAACAGGGTCCTCAATCAGCTTTCTGAATTACCCTAGAGCACAGGTGTCAAACTCATTCCACGGAGGGCCGAGTGTCTGCGGGTTTTCGCTCCTCCCTTGTACTTGATTGATGAATTAACATCACTAATTAGTTAGGAACTCCCCACACCTGGTTGTCTAGGGCTTTATTGAAAGGAAAAACCAAAAACCTGCAGACACTAGGCCCTCCGTGGAATGAGTTTGACACCCCTGCCCTAGAGGCACCAGGACTACCAACATATAAACATTCATCAGTAACAAGGTCCTCAATCAGCTTTCTGAATTACCCTAGAGGCACCAGGACTATCAACATATAAACATTCATCAGTAACAGGGTCCTCAGTCAGCTTTCTGAATTACCCTAGAGGCACCAGAACTACCAACATATAAACATTCATCAGTAACAGGGTCCTCAATCAGCTTTCTGAATTACCCTAGAGGCACCAGGACTACCAACATATAAACATTCATCAGTAACAGGGTCCTCAATCAGCTTTCTGAATTACCCTAGAGGCACCAGAACTATCAACATATAAACATTCATCAGTACAAGGGTCCTCAATCAGCTTTCTGAATTGTTCCACAAATAAGGTGCAAGAACACTAAAAGCTGATTTACCTAACTCAGTAGAGACCAAAGGCATTTCCAGAGCTGGCCATCTCTGAGACCGGTGTGGTAACTCATAAGTCTAAAGTTTAATAATAATAATGATGTTAGGTACAGTTGGAGGTTTTGTAAAAGGGCTTTATAAATTAACATATAGAAATGTATCAACCTATGTGACATCAAAGAGGGCCAACCAACTTTCTGGTAGAGAATGCAGTGATGAGTACTAAAATTGTTGCCCATAATAAAGCACAGTGCTCTATGATGAACTGCATCTAGTGGCTTTAATGAAGTGGCAGCTGTGTTCATATAGATGGTGTCGCCATAGTCTAGGACCGAGAGGAACGTCGACTGAATAATCAACTTTCTACTATTTAGCGAGAGGCATGATCTATTTCGATAGAAGAAGCCCATGTTTACTCTCAGCTTAATAAACTCATCAATATGCTTTTTAAAATACAGCTTTTCATTTATCCAAATGCCCAGATATTTGTAAGCAGGGACAAGATCAATATAGGCACCACCCAAAGTACATACAGTGCCTTCGGAAAGTATTCAGACCCCTTGACTTTTTTAAACATTTTGTTATGTTACAGGCTTATTCTAAAATCGAATAATAAAAATAAACCCTCTGCAATTTACACACAATACCCCATAATGACAAAGCGAAAACAGGTTTTTAGATTTTAAAATACAAAAAAAAAATGAAATACCTTATCTACATAAGCATTAAGATCCTTTGCTATGAGACTTGAAATTGAGCTCAGATGCATCCTGTTTCCATTGATCATCCTTGAGATGTTTCTACAACTTGATTGGAGTCCACCTGTGGTAAATTCAATTGATTGGACATGATTTAGAATGGCACACACCAGTCTATATAAGGTCCCACAGTTGACAGAGCATATCAGAGCAGAAACAAAGCCATGAGGTTGAAGGAATTCTCCGTAGAGCTCCGAGACAGAATTGTGTATTTGTGTTGACACCGATGTTCCCATTTTCCACAGCACTTCAAACTAGTTTTTCCTTCCACAGTGCAGTGCATTTCAAATGCTCTTTGTATGATAACTGCCTAGCAAATCTGAAATATTTGGTACTATCAATAGCATTCATCCAGTTAAAATAATCAGCTTGAGTGAAGGCCTTGTCTGCGTTAGCAGTGGATCCAACAGAGAACTTTCGACATGGGAAACAAAATGCTGCATCTGCATCAAGCAAGTATTCCGGGCACTCTCTTCCTATGAACCCGTTGCTATTAAATTAATGTTTTTGGACAGAAAACCGGCGGCTAGTGTAGGATTTTAGGCTAACCTGGGCAGGCTCCTCCAATACTGCTGGTGACCTCGGTGGTTTGATGCTGCTGCTACTGCTCATCACTCTCCTTCTCCATTGTTTGGGTACTTTGGCGAAGCAAATTTCTGATGTCCATCGTGGCAGATTAGCTGGTTTGAGCTAGCTAAATAGGCTAAAGGTAATAATGCTTACACTTTGTACAGCTAGCTAAGAAGCAAACTAACTTGGTAGTGGTGTGGTGTGAGACACAGTTGAGTGAAGCAGCTTCACCAGTAAACTTATAAATCTAAATCAAATATTACATGCGGAAGCGTATCACGTTTTTTTCACTTAGCCTACCACGGAGATGACAAGCATTGGAGATAAATGTTTTAACTTGCTATTTTTACATAGGGACATAAAACTAAAACTGAGGAGGCTAGGCCCCTGTTTGCCCCCTCGTGGAGCCGGATCCTTGTGTACTGCTAGGGCAAAAACAAAAATGTGCACCCATTTCGGTCCCAAGGACCAGGATTGAGAACCACTGCTCTAAAGAACAACATATACAGTTGAAGTCGGAAGTTTACATATACTTAGGTTGGAGTCATTAAAAATCGTTTTTCAACCACTCCACACATTTCTTGTTAACAAACTATAGTTTTGGCAAGTCGTTTGGGACATCTACTTTATGCATGACACAAGTAATTTTTCCAACAATTGTTTACAGACAGATTATTTCACTTATAATTCACTGTATCACAATTCCAGTTGGTCAGAAGTTTACATACACTAAGTTGATTGTGACTTTAAACAGCTTGGAAAATTCCAGATAATGGTATCATGGCTTTGGAAGCTTCTGATCTAATTGACATCATTTGAGGCTAATTGACATAATTTGAGTCAATTGGAGGTGTACTTGTGGATGTATTTCAAAGCCTACCTTCAAACTCAGTGCCTCTTACCTTGACATCATGGGAAAATCAAAAGAAATCACCCAAGACCTCAGAAAAAAAATTGTAGACCTCCAAAAGTCTAGTTCATCCTTGGGAGCAATTTCCAAATGCCTGAAGGTACCACGTTCATCTGTACAAACAATAGTATGCAAGTATAAACACCATGGGACCACGCAGCCGTCATTGCTATGCAGACGACACACAATTAATCTTCTCCTTTCCCCCTTCTGATGACCAGGTGGCGAATCGCATCTCTGCATGTCTGGCAGACATATCAGTGTGGATGACGGATCACCACCTCAAGCTGAACCTCGGCAAGACGGAGCTGCTCTTCCTCCCGGGGAAGGACTGTCCGTTCCATGATCTCGCCATCACGGTTGACAACTCCATTGTGTCCTCCTCCCAGAGCGCTAAGAACCTTGGCGTGATCCTGGACAACACCCTGTTGTTCTCCACCAACATCAAGGCGGTGGCCCGTTCCTGTAGGTTCATGCTCTACAACATCCGCAGAGTACGACCCTGCCTCACACAGGAAGCGGCGCAGGTCCTAATCCAGGCACTTGTCATCTCCCGTCTGGATTACTGCAACTCGCTGTTGGCTGGGCTCCCTGCCTGTGCCATTAAACCCCTACAACTCATCCAGAACTCCGCAGCCCGTCTGGTGTTCAACCTTCCCAAGTTCTCTCACGTCACCCCGCTCCTCCGCTCTCTCCACTGGCTTCCAGTTGAAGCTCGCATCCGCTACAAGACCATGGTGCTTGCCTACGGAGCTGTGAGGGGAACGGCACCTCAGTACCTTCAGGCTCTGATCAGGCCCTACACCCAAACCAGGGCACTGCGTTCATCCACCTCTGGCCTGCTCGCCTCCCTACCACTGAGGAAGTACAGTTCCCGCTCAGCCCAGTCAAAACTGTTCGCTGCTCTGGCACCCCAATGGTGGAACAAACTCCCTCACGACGCCAGGACAGCGGAGTCAATCACCACCTTCCGGAGACACCTGAAACCCCACCTCTTCAAGGAATACCTAGGATAGGATAAAGCAATCCTTCTGCCCCCCCCCCCCCCCCCCCCCCTTAAAAGATCTAGATGCACTATTGTAAAGTGGCTGTTCCACTGGATGTCATTAGGTGAATGCACCAATTTGTAAGTCGCTCTGGATAAGAGCGTCTGCTAAATGACTTAAATGTAAATGTAAATACCGCCCAGGAAGAAGACGCGTTCTGTCTCCTAGAGATGAACATACTTTGGTGTGAGAAGTGCAAATCAATCCCAGAACAACAGCAAAGGACCTTGTGAAGATGCTGGAGGAAACAGGTACAAAAGTATCTATATCTGTCACGCCCTGGCCTTAGTATTCTTTGTTTTCTTTATTATTTTAGTTAGGTCAGGGTGTGACATGGGGAATGTTTGTGTTTTGTTGGTTTTGGGTGTTTCTATGGTAAAGGGGTTGTTGGTGTAGTATATGGGTTTGTGTTGAGTACATGTGTCTAGCGTTGTCTATGTATGTTTAGTTGTCTAGGAGAGTCTATGGTTACCTGAATGAGTTCCCAATTAGAGACAGCTGATTTCGGTTGTCTCTGATTGGGAGCCTTATTTAGGGTAGCCATAGGCTTTCATTTGTTGTGAGTAGTTGTCTATGTGATACGTTTGTCTCCTGTGTCGTCAAATGTATGTACCATACGGGACTGTTTGGCTGTTCGTTTATTTTGATGTCGTCTGTTTCCTGTCCGTGAGTTTACGTTTAGTTATGTAAGTTTATGTTCAGGTTACGTCAACGTCGTTTTCTTGTTTTGTATTTTTGAAAGTGTTTTGGTTTTTCGTGTTGCCATCATAGTTTTTTCTAATAAAGAGATGGCCTATTTCCCTACTGCTGCATTTTGGTCCGTCAATCCTCCAAACAGTCGTAACAATATCCACAGTAAAATGAGTCCTATATCGACATAACCTGAAAGGCCGCTCAGCAAGGAAGAAGCCACTGCTCCAAAACCGCCATAAAAAAGCCAGACTACGGTTTGCAACTGCACATGGGGACAAAGTTCGTACTTTTTGGAGAAATGTCCTCTGGTCTGATGAAACAAAAATAGAACTGTTTGGCCATAATGACCATCGTTATGTTTGGAAGAAAAAGTTGGAGGCTTACAAGCCGAAGAACACGATCCCAACCGTGAAGCACGGGGGTACAGCATCATGTTGTGGAGGTACTTTGCTACAGGAGAGACTGGTGCACTTCACAAAATAGATGGCACCATTTGGAAGAAAATTATGTGGATATATTGAAGCAACATCTCAAGACATCAGTCAGGAAGTTAATTCTTAAGGCTAGCCTAGACAACATCCGCTGAAATGGCAGATTAAAGCTTAACTTCTTGTTAATCTACCTATCGTGTCAGATTTCAAAAAGGCTTTACAGCGAAAGCACACCATTCGATTATGTTAGGTCAGTGCCTAGTCACAGAAAAACATACAGCCATTTTCCAGCCAAAGAGAGGAGTCACAAAAAGCAGAAATAGAGATAAAATGAATCACTAACATTTGATGATCTTCATCAGATGCCACTCATAGGACTTCATGTTATACAATACATTTATGTTTTGTTCGATAAAGTACATATTTATATCCAAAAATCTCAGTTTACATTGGCGAGTTATGTTCAGTAATGTTGTGCCTCAAAAACATCTGGTGAATTTGCAGAGAGCCACATCAATTTACAGAAATACTCATCATAAACTTTGATAAAAGATACAAGTGTTATGCATAGAATTAAATATATATACTTCTCCTTAATGCAACTGCTGTGTCAGATTTCAAAAAAGCTTCACGGAAAAAGCACACCATGCAATAATCTGAGTACAGCGCTATGCCACAAAAACAAGCCATACAGATACCCGCCATGTTGTGGAGTCAGTAAAAGTCATAATTAGCGTTATAAATATTCACTTACCTTTGATGATCTTCATCGGAATGCACTCGCAGGAATCCCAGTTCCACAATAAATGTTTGTTTTGTTCGATAAAGTTCATCTTTATGTCCAAATACCTCCTTTTTATTACCGCGTTTAGTTCACCAATCAAAATTCACAAGGCGGGCAAGTCCAGACGAAAGTCCAGACGAAAAGTCAAAAAAGTTATATTACAGTTCGTAGAAACATGTCAAACGATGTATAGAATCAATCTTTAGGATGTTTTTATCATAAATCTTCAATAATGTTTCAACCCGGACAATTCCTTTGTCTTTAGAAATGAAAAGGAACGCAGCTCGCGCGCGAGACTTAGCTCATGGCATTCTGCCAGACCCCGTAGTCAAACAGCTCTTATTCACTCCCCCTTCATAGTAGAAGCCTGAAACAAGGTTCTAAAGACTGTTGACATCTAGTGGAAGCCTTAGGAAGTGCAATATGACCCCATAGACACTGTATATTCGAAAGGCAATGACTTGAAAACTATAAACCTAAGATTTCCCACTTCCTGGTTGGATTTTTCTCAGGTTTTCGCCTGCCATATGAGTTATGTTATACTCACAGACATCATTCTCAATTGGCTCATTCATCCCCCTCCTCTCCCTTGTAACTATTCCCCAGGTCGTTGCTGCAAATGAGAACGTGTTCTCAGTCAACTTACCTGGTAAAATAATGGATAAATAAATAAAAAATAAAAATTCAAACAGTTTTAGAAACTTCAGAGTGTTTTCTATCCAAATCTACTAATAATGTGCATATATTAGCTTCTGGGCCTGAGTAGCAGGCAGTTTACTCTGGGCACGCTTTTCATCCGAACGTGAAAATGCTGCCCCCTATCCCAATTAAAGCTTGGTCGCAAATGGGTCTTCCAAATGCACAATGACCCCAAGCATACTTCCAAAGTTGTGGCAAAAGGACAACAAAGTCAAGGTATTGGAGTGGCCATCACAAAGCCCTGACCTCAATCCCATAGAAAATTTGTGGGCAGAACTGAAAAAGCGTGTGCGAGCAAGGAGGCCTACAAACTTGACAAAATTCCCCCAACTTATTGTGGGAAGCTAACTGAAACGTTTGACCAAAGTTAAACATTTTAAAGGCAATGCTACCACATACTAATTGAGTGTGTGTAAACTTCCGACTCACTGGGAATGTGATGAAAGAAATTAAAGCTGAAATAAATCATTCTCTCTACTATTATTCGGACATTTCACATTCTTAAAATAAAGTGGTGATCCTAACTGACCTAAAACAGGGAACTCTTACTAGGATTAAATGTCAAGAATTGTAAAAAACTGAGTTTAAATGTATTTGGCTAAGGTGTATGTAAACTTCCGACTTCAACTGTACTTAGTTTACCTGCATTCAATACTAATTTCTGTAATACAATGAAGGTAGACTGTAGTTCATATAGAGCCTGGTCAATCATGGGGCAACCTGCACATATGTTGGGTTTATTTTTCTGTTACTGCCACACACTCACCATCTCCCTCTCTCGCTCTCTCCTCATGAAACTCTTGTCTCTCTGGATGCAACTTCTGCCTGCTCATTGGCTGAAGCGGAGATTGCCCTTGCCGCCGGTTGGCTTAAAGTCTGTCCACTTTGTTTTGACATATAAGTGTCACTGTTTATCTGAACTGTGGCGTACGAATAGCCGTCCCACAAATGACAAACCCCGCACCCCATCCTGCACAGAGTGGATTCAGACAGCGATGTACATAGATCCTGTCCTGCTAGACAGCCTATATACCTTACTAAACTGGTTAATCTCCTAACATATAATATATTACAAGCCTAACATTTCTACAGCGAATAGGAGAAGAGATTTTTCTGATATTCTAGTGGATATTAAATTACATTTTTATTCAATCACCTCTTTGTATTTGAAGAAGAAAAAGGCTCACCATGCTCTCTGCTTGTCTGGAGTTCCTGGGGATGGGGTTGTGCCTACTGGGCTCGCTCCTGGTCATGATCGCGTGTGGGCTGCCCATGTGGAAGGTGACGGCGTTCATCGATATGAATATCGTAGTCGCGCAGACCACTTGGGACGGGCTCTGGATGTCATGCGTGGTGCAAAGCACCGGCCAGATGCAGTGCAAGATGCACGACTCGGTGTTGGCGCTCAGCCATGACCTGCAGACAGCGCGCGCCCTCACGGTGATCGCGGCGGTTCTTGGGGTGGCGGGTCTGGTGGTGACTATTGCCGGGGCGCAGTGCACTAACTGTATCAAGACCGAATTGGTGAAAGCAAAAGTGGTGCACGCCGGTGGGGTGGTCTACATAATCAGCGGTCTATTGGTGTTGGTTCCCCTCTGTTGGATGGCCAATAACATCATAGTAGACTTTTACAACCCAGATGTGTCCTCGTCCAAGAAGAGGGAGATAGGAGCGGCCATCTATATCGGCTGGGCCGCCACAGCCCTGCTCCTTCTGGGGGGAACCCTGCTGTGCTGTTCTTGTCCCCAGGGGGCCAAGAGTGCCTATCCCATCAATTATGCCCCCACCAAGACCATCTCGGCCAACGGAGACTTCGACAAGAGACATTATGTGTAGGCGATGAGAAGAGAGTTTTGCGCACATCCACACTTGCCACAGGAGCCGGACAGACAAGTTAATGTCCACCATTCCTGTTTGATGTCCATCACATACGTTATCTTTATTGTGGTCACTTAGAACGGAGGCTTTGATAAGGGAAATTATGTGTAGGCTAGACGCTAGACAATATCAGGATACTTTTTTCATTTGGTTTGATTGTCTGTTATGCATGCCGACTTCACCAAACGTTAACTTCCTCAGTTTGAAATCAGTGTATTTTTTTCGAACATATATTTCTGTGTGTTGTAGGCTACACCGTTGTATAGGGGTCTGGCGACCAGAAAATAAAAACAAAAATGTTGCCAATGAAACCATTCCCCCCGAGAGCGCAGCTAACGACCAAAACATTGAAACAGTGATCATCAACTAAGGGAATTTCGTATTTTTTACCCAACTTGTAACCTAAATCCAATGACATGGTTACATTTTTGGTTGATCTCAAGTTAAATTCACGTTAGTTGACAAATCAACCATATGTAAATCAAAACTAGACATTGAACGATGTCTGTGCCCAGTGGGACCTACTTGTTGTGTAGCCTATCCATTGTGTAGCGTTTTTATAAACTCTTGTATTTGCATATTACTATTTCATCAGTATTATATAGGCTTATTGTAAAGATGTTTTAAAGTTGATGTTATCATTTGACACTAGGCTATTGTCTGGCCAGAGTGGTCTGTCACTTCTGTGTGCAATGTGAATAAAGCCTATTGTTCTCAACTGGCTTTAGTGTCTGTATGTAAGTTGTAAATAGCTACATACATAGAAGCAGGGACTGGTTTTCAACATAGTTAATAAGTTTAGGTTCCCACACTGGACGTGTCCTTTGTAAGCAGTGAATGCTACTCAGAAAAATGTGTCCTCATATGATGATCAAATTAGCTTATTTGCATTTGAATGCTGTTGTATTGTACTGTATAACTAGCTGATTGTGGATCTGTTTTCCTAGCCCTCTTTAAACTATTGGGCAATTAATGTTTTATAATAAAAATGAAATCACAAACCCCCTTGTGTTTCTGTGTAGTATTATTGTCTGTTACATGTGCATTAGGCTATTTTTATTCTAATAGTATGTACTATTGACTGTTTATTAAGCACAGTTCACAATACAGTTTCAGTCGGATTACTGAGGTTTCTCTACATTGACCTTCTACCACACACACAAACATACAATATACAGTGCATTCAGGAAAGTATTCACTTTTTCCACATGTTGTTACATTACAGCCTTATTCTACAATGGAGTCAATAAAAGAAAAATCCTCATCAATCTACACACAAAACCCCATAATGATGAAGTGAAAACAGTTTTTAAGAACTTTTTAAGAAAACACAAATTCCTTATTTACATTAGTATTCAGTCCCTTTGCAATTAGACTCTAAATTGAACTCAGGTGCATCCTGTTCCATTGATCATCCTTGATACGTTTCTTCAACTTGATTGGAGTCCACCTGTGGTAAATGCAATTGATTGGACATGATTTGGAAAGGCACACACCTGTCTATATAATGTCCCACAGTTGACAGCGCATGTCAGAGCAAAAACCAAGCCATGAGGTTGAAGGAATTGCCCGTAGAGCTCCGAGACAGGATTGTATCGAGGCACAGATCAGAGATGTTCGATCGGGTTCAAGTCCATTCTCTGGCTGTGCCACTCAAGGACATTCAGAGACTTGTCCCGAAGCCACTCTTGCATTGTCTTGGCTGTGTGCTCAGGGTCATTGTCCTGGAAGGTGAACCTTTGCCCCAGTCTGAGGTCCTGAGCACTCTGGAGCAGGTTTTCATCAAGGATCTCTGTACTTTGCGCCATTCATCTTTCCCTTGATCCTGGCTCCCCATCCAACCTGACAGAGCTTGAGAGGATCTGCAGAGAAGAATGGGAGAAATTCCCCAAATACAGGTGTGCCAAGCTTGTATTGTCATACCTAAGAACACTTGAGGCTGTAATTGCTGCCAAAGGTGCTTCAACAAAGTACTGAATAAAAGATCTGAATACTTATGTAAATATGATATTTCAGATTTTTATATTTAATACATTTGCAAAAATTTCTAAACTGTTTTTGTTTTGTCATTATGGAGTATTGTGTGTAGATTGATAAGGTGGGAAAAACAATTTAATCCATTTTAGAATAAGGCTGTAACAAAATTTGGAAAAAGTGAAGTGGGCTGAATATTTTCTGAATGTACTGTGAATACATAAACATAGGACTGTGTGTAATCCTAGTCTCTGCTAACTCAGCACACCCCAACTATCACCTTCTGGTTTACAATGACATAAACAAGGACTGATGAATGTATTACTGGTTGTTAAACTTGAATCAAAGTGACTGTGAAACACAAACTAATAACACAGTGGTCCACAAACATGTATTACCCTGTGGCTCAAACATTTGTCATATGTTACTTAAAGCAGCAAGTGTGAGTCTAACAGAAAGGGAAAACTACAGGACTGTTCTCTGAACACAGTACAGCACATCTCAAATAGCAATGTATAATTAAAGAAGGAAATGGAAAAACAAACAACCTGACAATTGTTCACCCATTGTTAAACTCTCAGATTTTCACTACAGGATAGGGGATAGGAGTTAGGGATTAGGTGCTAGGGGGTAGGAGCAAGGGGGTAGAGGGTATAGAGCAGGGGTGCATTGTCGTAAACAACAGGTGTAGACTAACAGGGAAATGCTTACTTATGGAACCTTCCCAACAATGCAGAGAAAAATAGACAGAAGAAAAATTTTGAAAATTAAAAATACAAATGATATACACACACACGGGGGTACCAGTACCGAGTCGATGTGCAGGTTTGAGATCATTAAGGTAGATATGTACATACAGGTAGGAATAAAATGACTAGGCAACAGGATAGATAATAAACAGTAGCAGCAGTATGCGATGAGTCAAATGTAGCCATTGAGTCAAACTCAATGTCTGGACACCCGAGTATCTGCGGGTTTTCGCTACTCCCTTTGCTTGATTAGGAACTCCCCTCACCTGGTTGTCTAGGTGTTAATTGGACACAAATGGAAAGGTAATAATAAAAACCACTAAGTGTTTCCGCACTTTCATATGACTTAGTTGTGCTGCTTTAGAGAAACACTCATCACAGTTAGTGCAATGCTATGATTTGTCAGTCATATGGCTTCGCTAGTGTTTTTTCAAATGTTCTGGTCGGGTGAAGCTTTTACCACAATCAGAGCATTGGTGAGATTTTTCTTTATGTTTTCTTGTGTCTTTTTAAATTATTGACACAAGTAAAACTCTTACCACAAAGCAGTGGTAGGGCTTGTCTCTGGTTTTAGAACTGTTGTCACAACCATCACAATCATCACCATCATAATCATAATTATCAGAGATTGGGGCCATTTTCTTCACTTTCTCCAACGTTCTCTGACGCAGTTGTCTGTCTATATGTAAACTGTCCTCAAACATTGTATATGTAGAAGCGTTGTTTACTGTATCCATTAAACGCTTTTGATGATTTGGCTAGATTTGGCCCACAGTGAAGGAAAGCTAAGAGTCCCGATGCTGCTGTGTTGTCCTGGACTCGTGATATAACCGACAACTCTTTACTGCAACCAGTCAATTTTATATTCGGAAAGTGAAAGAAAAAAATATCGGTAGTCAGTTAACTCAACAAGAAATATGATTAACGAAATTACAAAGTAAACTATAGTCTTCGCAAACGTGCTTGTTAGCTACGGAAGTATGCAAACGTCAACCGTGTGACGTCATCGTACGCTTATCACGTGGTTTATGTTATAATAACCTGAGCCGCAGTGCACAGGTCAATGGGCAAAAGCGGTGCCGGGGAGCGCCATTCTCAAATGGATCAGTGATCTGCAGCGCTCGGTCATGTTGTCTACAAGGCAGACTGTTGCATCGTCTAGAAACATACAACATATTTTTTCCATAAAATATATGTTCGAATTGTCAAACTAGTTTTCATTGGGAAGGCAGATAAAGCGTTTGTATCAAAAGCAATCTCCTTTGTATGTGAAAACAGAATCCAACTCCTTACTCCATGTCCTTATTAATCTAGCTCAGGCTACGTCAGTTTTGTTTTGAGCCAACTGCGCAGTGAGCTTTGAACGGGGCACCACCCCGGTGGCAGCCCGGTTCCAAAAAGAATGCTATCACTTTTCACCAGGTGCAACCTCCGGGGTAACCCGGGACAGATAATCGAATCCATCAGTAGTGTGTGATTGCGGTCCGCAATTCTGTGTATTCCAGTATGTGGACATTCATACATTGATCGCCCCCCCTTGAGCGTCCCATTGGTTCCTGCTTGTGTTTAAGTGACACTTTTGATATTCTCCATTTCCCTTATTTGTCTATGCGATTAAAATGTGGGTCAAATGGAATTACAAGTATTATCAGAGTTTTTCGTTTAGGCTATGCCATCATTGTAGTATAATTAATGTGCAACGTTTTATCTTAAAATTAACGTGTAATCTGTTGATGCGTTGGATGCCAGATGTAACAGATATAACAGCCACCTAACCCCTCTATTTTTTAAAGCTGTGAGGAGGTGATGTAATGAACAAAACAGACACAGAAGCCCCAAACGTAACATTAACAGAACTGCAGGAAGGCAGTGCTCAGTAGACAGGGGCGAAGGACACTTTCTACCGGTGTTTTAGCTAGCTAGCAGTGTCGTCCTTTTTTTGGTATTTTTATGGCGGACTACATCCTATAAACTGTATTGCCGCCGCCTACTAAGTTAGCTGTGTAGCCCCCGCCTCCCATATGTGTACCGGAGTCCTAATTTAAACATGGACCAATAGAAGTATAAAGACGAGTACCTGCAGATACAGGAATGGCCACAAGCAGGAACGCTCTGAATTGCAGGCAGCAATCACAGCCTTCTCCATAATGTAGCCTACTGAGATAAATGACTGTAGTAGCCTTAACTGTTAATCCTTTGTTATGGGTCAGTTTAATGCACCATGCAAACTGTACAAAATGGATAGAAATATTGAATTATGAAGAAAATTGTGAATTATAAAATAAGGAATGAACATAAAGCACTTTGAGATCCAAGTGAAAAAATTCCACACACACACAGACAGAGAGAGACAGAGAAATTGAATAACGGCCTCAGAGGGAAATGTCTGTCTCTGGTCTATGCTGGGAGACTGGAGCTGACTGAATAAACAATACAGATTACACACACACATAATAATACACACAAACATACAATATAAATACATACATTGGAGAGACTGTGTGTAACCCTAGTCTCTGCTAACTCAGCACACCCCAACTATCACCTTCTGGTTTACAATGACATAAACAAGGACTGATGAATGTATTACTGGTTGTTAAACTTGAATCAAAGTGACTGTAAAAACACAAACTAATAACAGTGGTCTACAAACATGTATTACCCTGTGGCTCAAACATTTGTCAAATGTTATTTGGAAAGCAGCAAGTGTGAGTCTAACAGAAAGGGAACTACAGGACTGTTCTCTGAACACAGTACAGCAGATCTCAAATAGCAATGTATAATTAAAGGAGGAAATGGAAAAGCAAACAAAACAAACAACCTGACATAAAATGGTTCACATTTCAGCTGTTCTTTAAACCAGATTTTCACTAGAGGGCAGGGGCTAGCAAGGGGGTAGGAGCTAGGGAGTAGGAGCTAGAGGTTAGGAGCTAGGTGTATGAGCTAGGGGATGGAGGGTATAGGGCAGGGATGTCAACTCAATATCTGGTGGGTCGAGTGTCTGCCGGTTGTCGCTCCTCCCTTGTACTTGATTAGGAACTCCCCTCACCTGGTTGTCTAGGTGTTAATTGGACACAAATGGAAAGGAAATAATAAAAACCACTAGACCCTCCAGGAATGAGTTTGCCACCCCCTGGTATAGGGGCTAGGGGGTAAGAGCTCAGAAGGTAGTGGCTGAGGGTGGATTTGGGATCGGTGTGCCTCTACTGAAACCTGCCTGTGCCTGCTGTTCTCTTCAGGTCAGAGGTCAGGGTGGTGTCTTATCTGGTGTCGTTTCCGGTCGCCATCTTGGGAGAATCTCTTCCCACACTCAGAACAAATGTATGGTTTCTCTCCAGTGTGAATCCTCATATGTATGATCAGAGCACTCCGTCGAAAGCAGCGTTTTCCACAGCAGGGGCACTCATGAGGTCTCTCTCCTGTGTGAACCATCTGGTGTCTCCTCACGCTGTTAGAGCGAGAGAAAGTCTTCCCACAGACAGGGCAGGAGTAGCTGGCCCTCTCCCCAGCGTGCCACTGGAGGTGGATCCGGAGTGTGGTGGACTGAGCAAAACTCTTCCCGCACTCTGAGCAGCTGTATGGTTTTTCTCCTGTGTGAGATCTCTGGTGCACCTTAAATGCGCTTGGCTTGCTGAAAGTCATTCCACAGTCACTGCAAAGGTAAGACCTCTCTTTTACAGTTTTTCGCTGATGTCTATTCTGGTGGATCTCAAATTGTCTTTTGTCTGAGAACGCCTTTCCACAGTCAGAGCAATGGTGAGGTAGCTCTCCAACATGTACCTGCAGGTGACTATTTAACATTGCCTGTGTAGAGAACTTCTCCTCACACATAGAGCAGTGGTAACGTGTCTTCTCTTTGTGTTTCCGCTGGTGTCTTTTTAGATGTTCCAATCGAGTGAAGCTCTTACCACAATCGGAGCAGTGATTAGACTTCTCTTTATGTGTATACTGGTGTCTTCTCAAGTGATAGGCTCTGGTAAAAACTTTACCACAGTCTGAGCATTGGTGAAGCATCTTTCCAGCATGTTTCTGCTGGTGTCTTTCAAATGCGTGTAAGGACTGGAATAGTTTCCCACAGTCGGTGCAGAGATGAGGCTTTTCCCCGGCATGCACTTTCATGTGACTTCTTAGTTGTGCTGCTTTAGAGAAACACTCATCACAGTTAGTGCAATGGTATGATTTGTCAGTCATATGGCTTCGCTGGTGTTTTTTCAAATGTTCCGGTCGAGTGAAACTTTTACCACAATCAGAGCAGTGATGACATTTTTCTTTGTTATGTGTTTGCTTGTGTCTCTTTAAATGATAGACTCGGGTAAAACTCTTACCACAGTCTAAGCAGTGGTAGGGCTTGTCTCTGGTTTTTGAACTGTTGTCACAGACATCATCATCACCATCTTTATCACTACTGTCACTAGCAACATAATGATCATTACCATTATTATCATCATCATCATAATCGTCATCACCATCATCACCGTTATAATCATAATCATAATCGTCATCACCATCATCACCGTTATAATCATAATCATAATCGTCATCATCATCAACACCACCATCATCATCAGAGATTGTGGCCATTTCCTTCCCTTTCTCCAACGTTTTCTGACGCAATTGTCTATCTGTATGTAAACTGCTGTCCTTGCTGTCAAACATTGTGCAATTTAGTGCCACCCCCTCTACCTCAGGTGTCACACAGATTATTTTGCGATCTGTCTCTTTAAGAGAGAAAAGGTCAAGACATGACATGTCTTCTTCATCAGAGTCATTTGAATCAGTTTCAGTAACCTGATGCACTTTTCCATCTCTCTTTCCTGTTTTGGGTGACTTTTTTTCACTCTGCTTCGATTTGCACATTTTCTGTATGTGTCCTCTTTTGTTACATTGTCTACAGTCTTTGTCTTTAAACCAGCAATCGACAGGGTCATGTGCCTTTTTACCACACCGAAAGCATGCCTGTGATTTCGCTTGACGTCGGGTGTTAAACTTGTTCACTGTGCATTCCACTGTATTTTTCCTCTGTAACTCTCCTGCATCTTTTGCGGCAGTTTCCATTGATATGGCTATGTCCAATGCGCGCGCCAATGTCAGATCTATTTCTGATAAGAGCCGTTTCTGTGTGCTCTCGTTGTGTAACCCGAATACAAGCCTGTCTCTGAGCGCATCCGACAATCCCTGTCCGAACTGACAATACTGCGAGAGCTGGCGGAGCTCCGCAATGTACTCCGGTATTGACTCTGTCTTTTGCTGATTCCGTTTGTGAAATCGGAAACGTTCGGCTATGACCAGCGGCTTTGGATTTAGATGAGTCTGTAACGCATTTACAATCTCTTTGAAGGTCTTCTCTTCTGGCTTTGTCGGTGCTGTAAGGGTACATAGCAAGTTATATGTCTTAGCTCCCATTATACCCAGAAGTACCCCTACTTTCCTTTCACCTTCTACATCGTTAGCAAGGCAATACTGCTCAAGTCTCTCGATGTATGTAGCCCAATCCTCCATGGTGCTATCGAAATTGTCAATTTGCAGCAGCAGGTCCATTTTGGGGTAGAGCTATCAACGTAATATCCTCAATATCAAGCAAATAAAGTATGTTTTAGTCCATTTTTCTCCCCGATTTTGGTGTTCATTGCACGGTAGGAATTGTACTTCAAGCATAGATAACGTTTACATGACTTCTTTCTTCTTATGAGTTTCCGGCAGACGAGACGTTGTGTTGCGTATTGCTGCCATTCACAGGTCGGAGTGTGAATTGCACATTTTGTTACAAAAAAAGGTGAGTTTACATAACTTCATCTTGTACGATGTAAGAAATTGTAATAGATACTGGAAACTTGTTATAACAAAATTCTCAACACAAGCTATACTTGACACAACAGGCACCCATCCCCTCTTTTCCCCACACATGTTGTTCTCATCAGATAACAGCCACAGACCCACACACACTCCCCTCCCCCATGAACAGGCCCCTGTTAAAACAAACGCACATGCATTCTGCTCAAGGTTGAGACTATAAGACAAAGAACTGTGTTAAGAGCCAATGGAACGTCGACATCAGGCCCGGACAGGACTACCCACGACCCAGATCGACCAATCGGAAGGCCAGACTACAAGATCAACCTACTTTACTTGTTGCATATATAATCAGCACAACATGTTTAGAGGCCTCTTCTCCGACGATTCCATAAGAATCAGACAGAAAGGGGCCGTGCTGCACGATTTGCCAGATATCTTCACACTGAATAAACTGTCTTACTAAATACTGTTCCACCCTGTCCAGCGTATTGACTTGGTCTCATTTCTCTAGTAACGAATCATCAACAACGATCTTTGGGCTCATTCGACAGTGCAGACGATTTTAAAGGCGAGTCGAGGCAGACTAATCTAAAAATCACCTTGAATCATAAATAACTACTCAATGTTATTTGTAGATCAGTCAGTCGTTCACAATGTACCCATGATACATAGCGGTTTTGATGCTCTGGAACAAGGCCTATGACTTAATTGTTCAAATTCAAGCACAGAAAATTGACGCGCATGCGCAGTACTTGAATAAATATCACTGTCTCGTAACATATTAATTAAGTAGTCCCTAATATAAATGCTATATAATGGTATCTCATTATTTCATACATAACACATTGTCTATGGAGATGTCTTTTCTTCTGTATCCAATTGACACTTTTGATTTGGGAGGATTTAGCCGTCAGTTAAGTAAAGATAGGAGAGTCCTAGTCCAATAAAGGACTAAAGGAGTCTAACGTTACTCTTTATTGTCCAAGGACCTACATGTTCTGTTCAAATGCGAAATGGATTGGAAGCCAAAACAGCCAAATCCTCCATCTAAATGTGAACAGATTCTCAATTGGGGTATGGTTCTATAAACATAAATCCCTCTACTTTCATTTCACATCAAAATGATTCCATAAATGCAAAATACAGACTTACTGTACACCAGTGGAGGCTGTTGAGGGGAGGATGGTGCATAATAATGTCTGAAACAGAGCAAATTGAATGGAACCAAATAATGTGTTTGATGTACTGGATACCATTCCACTGATTCCTCTCCAGCCATTACCACGAGCACGTCCTCCCCAATTTAAGGTACCACCAATCTCCTGTGCTGTACTCTGGTTTAACCGGTTTTGGCACAGTTGCAACCAACAGTATTTTTCAGTGACAACACTTGTGGCGTCTGTCTTCTGTTTACACACAGGTGTTAGGAGACACATATAGCTAATTAGCACAGGTAGTCAACTCTGTCTTCCGTCTGTTTTCCGTAAACACGCGCGGTAACATGGAGATATGGCCATTTCCAAACCCGTACCGCAATTAATGCGTGTTAATATTCAAACCGAGATTCGTGGCTCTTAACAAAACTCCCCCATACAGAAGACGCCTTCATCCGATGTTTCTTATGTGTAATGTAATGGAACTGAATCATGATCAAGCTGGGCTAGGAGAATACCAGCTAGCTAGTTAGCTGTCCTGCTATGGCTGTGTTGCCTTTTAACATGTGATAAAATCTAAACTTTTCTCAATTAGTCGATCTAAGATTCGGACCGGGAAAGGAAAACTTGTAGTTAGCTTACTAAAAAAATATTGTCATCAAAATTAGCTAGGGAACTATCTACTCTTTAAAAACATGCTAGCTAGCTATGGAGGTAAGATGTAAACAGAGCGACGTCATCAGCTTCTTCTTCTTGTGGATTTTCGGTAGCCTGGACGCTTTGAGCATATGAACATCATCAGCTTTACCTCTCTCGCGGTTTTCTATTGGTTGTCACTAGTTACCACAGTCAAAGTCAGAGGGCCCGCCTACTCGACCAATTAGATGAGGGAGTGTGATGCCGGCTCAGAAAGCCTGCCTACCCGACCAATCAGATGAGGGAATTTGATGATGCATATGCCAGCTTACGCCTCGGTCACACCGACAGCTTCTTTGCATTTTGGTACACCAGAAGTACATTAATTTCCAATTGAACGCTGCGTTTGCCTTGCAGGATTGCGTTGTAGTGAGTTCTGTGTGGTGCATACGTTGGACTTATCGAATGTATGCGTCAAACTGTATGAGTAGACGGCTTGACAGAAATGGTAGCAGAAGGTGAATGTTGATATTTTGTTGCACACATATCCAGATGATGCTGCGTACCAATTTGCGCAAATCGCTGTAGGTGTGATCGAGGCGTTATGGTTCGTGGCAAATGCTGCATTTTCTAAACATCTCCACATCTGAGCAGCATGGTGATGAAGAAGATTTCTGTCCATACCGAGGTCCATCTGGAAGAGGACAGAAGAGGACCTCTAAGAAGGTGTTGTGGGTCAATGTGCAGGCCATCATAAAGAGATCACAGACCTCACTTATCATCTTCAAAATGAACAGTGCATGACGGACCTGTCTTCACATCTGCAAAGCCTATTGCTGGATATGAAGGCTCATGTTCCACAGCATAAATACATTTGCCTTTGGTTTAAATGTTTCACAGTGGACATCTAAAAACTGGTAGGACAGAGTGAGCGGAACATTCTACCAATTGAGTACATTTTGAATAGTACAACTTTTATTTCAACTCATTTTAAAATTTTATCATAAAGAGTTCAACTTAATAAAAAAAAAATCTCATATCAAGATGTTAAATAAATAAATGACCATAGTAAGTGCCCAAGTGCCAAATAACGTAATGTGGTTGAAATGTATCTTAAATTAGCCAATTTAATTGTGTACGCTTTACTTGAGGATTACTTGTGGATTTTGTGATAAAAAAAAAAATCAAAGTCTACATTTCTTTGTTTACATGCAATTTTAAGAACAATAGAGATATTGGAGTAAACAATAGATAGATAGATAGATCTACATTTTTAAGTCGTCAATTTTCTTCTTCCAACAGGGGTGGAGAGAATTTCTTTCAGTTCTAAAGTTAAGTTCCTGCAATTCTACACATTTTTCCATGATTTATGCCATGTTAATATGATATCTGAGTGAGTGACAAAAAAATCAACAGAGCCCCCTGGAGGTCCGGTTGGTAATTCAGATAGCTGGCTAGACTAAATGACCAATCTTTCATTTTTTTACTGACATGGGATAATTGAGTGACTTTCAATGAGTGACATATAACAAGAGGAACATTTCTGATGCACAACTAAGTTTTGAAACTGCCCCTTGTGTATTCTACTATTCTAACTCAACAGTAATTTGACACGCATACTTAGTAAAACAATTAAATGAACTGCAATATGCTGTCTTCAATCAACTCAGTGTGCAGTTCAATTGAAGTTCAACTAAAGTTATACTGCAGTAGGACTGTAGCATGCAGTTTATATTGTAGTTTATTTTCATTATAACTGTGTTTTTTTGTTTTTCGAAAACATTTGAGGTCCGGACCTTGGTGTCCTCATATGTAGGGTTAAGACAAGTAACTATGAGTAAGGGCAAACATCATGATAAGCCTGCAAGCGGAGTTTGAATAAGACATCCGATTTGCATTTAGAAATGTAGGTTTTATTATGGCTAATAAATAACCAAATCATTGATGGATCACTAGACAAAACAAATGCATGTCTCTCGTCTGCCCCTGCATTCCGGTCAGCATACGCGACATCACACTCCCTCATCTGATTGGTCGTTGCCCGCGAACCGTAAGCCAGCATACACGTTCAACATTCATCTGATTGGTCAAGTAGGCAGACCTTCTGACTTTGTGGCTAACTAGTGACCTTTTCAGTGATCAGAAGCGTATCACGTGGTTTCTGTGCATAATGTAGGCTACTGGGATAAATAACTGTAGTTGTAGCTAGTATCCTGCTTTGCCAAATCTTTTTTTGTTTTCCATCTATTAAATGCACCATGAATACAGTACACAATGATGAATGGATAGAAATAAAGAGTTATGAAGAAATGTATGAATGTGGTTCCTCTGTAGGTTTCTTCCGAGGTTCCTGCCTTTCTAGGGAGTTTTTCCAAGCAACCGTGCTTCAACATCTGCATAGAGGGGTTGGTTGTTTAGCAACAAAACAGACGAGTGCGCAACTATGGGGCAAAACAAACGGGGTTGGCTTAGATTGTTGACAACATGTAAGCTATATTTCATCTCCAATGTTTATTGAAAACAAATATATTTGCACAATGAGCACTTGTCTCTCAAATATATCATTACAATTGTTGGTTAGCTAGCTAGCAGATTTTAGCCATAATATGGGAAATAGTAAAAACCACTAGACCCTCCAGGAATGAGTTTGCCACCCCCTGGTATAGGGGAGCTAGGTAGGTTGGGGCTGAGGGTGGATTTGGGATCGGTGTGCCTCTACTGAAGCCTTCCTGTGCCTGCTGTCCTCTTCAGGTCAGAGGTCAGGGTGGTGTCTTATCTGGTGTCGTTTCCGGTCGCCATCTTGGGAGAACCTCTTCCCACACTCTGAACAAATGTATGGTTTCTCTCCAGTGTGACTTCTCATATGTATAATCAGAGCACTCCGTCGGAAGCAGCGTTTTCCACAGCAGTGGCACTCATGAGGTCTCTCTCCTGTGTGAACCATCTGGTGTCTCCTCACACTGTCAGCTCGAGAGAAAGTCTTCCCACAGACAGGGCAGGAGTAGCTGGCCCTCTCCCCAGCGTGCCACTGGAGGTGGATCCGGAGTGTGGTGGACTGGGCAAAACTCTTTCCGCACTCTGAGCAGCTGTATGGTTTTTCTCCTGTGTGAGATCTCTGGTGCAGCTTTAATGCGCTTGGCTTGCTGAAAGTCATTCCACAGTCACTGCAAAGGTAAGACCTCTCTTTTACAGTTTTTCGCTGATGTCTATTCTGGTGGATCTCAAATTGCCTTTTGTCTGAGAACGCCTTCGAACAGTCAGAGCAATGGTGAGGTAGCTCTCCAACATGTACCTGCAGGTGACTATTTAACATTGCCTGTGTAGAGAACTTCTCCTCACACATAGAGCAGTGGTAACGTGTCTTTTCCTTGTGTTTCCGCTGGTGTCTTTTTAGATTTTCCGGACGAGTGAAGCTCTTACCACAATCGGAGCAGTGATTAGACTTCTCTTTATGTGTATACTGGTGTCTTCTCAAGTGATAGGCTCTGGTAAAAACTTTACCACAGTCTGAGCATTGGTGAAGCATCTTTCCAGCATGTTTCTGCTGGTGTCTTTCAAATGCGAGGAACGACTGGAATAGTTTCCCACAGTCGGTGCAGAGGTGAGGCTTTTCCCCGGCATGCACTTTCATGTGACTTCTTAGTTGTGCTGCTTTAGAGAAACACTCATCACAGTTAGTGCAATGGTATGATTTGTCAGTCATATGGCTTCGCTGGTGTTTTTTCAAATGTTCCGGTCGGGTGAAGCTTTTACCACAATCAGAGCATTGGTGAGATTTTTCTTTGTTATGTGTTTGCTTGTGTCTCTTTAAATGATAGACTCGGGTAAAACTCTTACCACAGTCTAAGCAGTGGTAGGACTTGTTTCTGGGTTTTGAACTGTTGCCACAGACATCATCATCACCATCTTTATCACTACTGTCACTAGCAACATAATGATCATTACCATTATTATCATCATCACCATTATCATCCTTATAATCATAATCGTCATCATCATCATCAACACCACCATCATCATCAGAGATTGTGGCCATTTCCTTCCCTTTCTCCAACGTTTTCTGACGCAATTGTCTATCTGTATGTAAACTGCTGTCCTTGCTGTCAAACATTGTGCATTTTAGTGCCACCCCCTCTACCTCAGGTGTCACACAGATTATTTTGCGATCTGTCTCTTTAAGAGAGAAAAGGTCAAGACATGACATGTCTTCTTCATCAGAGTCATTTGAATCAGTTTCAGTAACCTGATGCACGTTTTCGTCTCTCTTTCCTGTTTTGGGTGACTTTTTTTCACTCTGCTTCGATTTGCACATTTTCTGTATGTGTCCTCTTTTGTTACATTGTCTACAGTCTTTGTCTTTAAACCAGCAATCGACAGGGTCATGTGCCTTTTTACCACACCGAAAGCATGCCTGTGATTTCGCTTGACGTCGGGTGTTAAACTTGTTCACTGTGCATTCCACTGTATTTTTCCTCTGTAACTCTCCTGCATCTTTTGCGGCAGTTTCCATTGATATGGCTATGTCCAATGCGCGCGCCAATGTCAGATCTATTTCTGATAAGAGCCGTTTCTGTGTGCTCTCGTTGTGTAACCCGAATACAAGCCTGTCTCTGAGCGCATCCGACAATCCCTGTCCGAACTGACAATACTGCGAGAGCTGGCGGAGCTCCGCAATGTACTCCGGTATTGACTCTGTCTTTTGCTGATTCCGTTTGTGAAATCGGAAACGTTCGGCTATGACCAGCGGCTTTGGATTTAGATGAGTCTGTAACGCATTTACAATCTCTTTGAAGGTCTTCTCTTCTGGCTTTGTCGGTGCTGTAAGGGTACATAGCAAGTTATATGTCTTAGCTCCCATTACACCCAGAAGTACCCCTACTTTCCTTTCACCTTCTACATCGTTAGCAAGCCAATACTGCTCAAGTCTCTCGATGTATGTAGCCCAATCCTCCATGGTGCTATCGAAATTGTCAATTTGCAGCAGCAGGTCCATTTTGGGGTAGAGCTATCAACGTGATATACTCAATATCAAGCAAATAAAGTCGAATTTTCACCCAAATTTCGGTGTCCATTGCATGGTAGGAATTATACTTCAAGCATTGATAACGTTTTCATGACTTCTTTCTTCTTATGAGTTTGCGGCAGACTAGACGCTGTGTTCCGTATTGCTGCCTTTCACAGGTCGGAGTGCGAATTTCACATTTTGTCACAACTTCATCTTGTACGGTCTTTGGGCCCCTTCGACATTGCAGCTGATTTTAAAGGCGAGTCGAGAATCACCTTGGATCATAAATAACGATTATAAATAACTGTTCGTTGACTCAATGTTGTGTAATTGCAGACTGCAATTCATGGGGTTTCTGTAAAACACCCTTTTCCTGGTAAAGAAACACCCTGAATTTGTCAGTTCCGGTGTTGAGACTGATGGTTTCTCAACATTTGTTGACTTTTACATAGGTCGGTCAGCCAGTCATTCACAATAAAGGTTAAATGGTATTTAATTTTTTTAACTGATAAAAAACGTTTTTTGATGGCCTCGAACACAGCCTTTTGAATTCGTTATTCAAAATCAAGCGAAGTGCATTGATGCGCAGGCACGGTACTTGAATTAGTACCACTGCTCTAGTAGCAACATACCTGCCTAGGATAAATGCTATATAATGGTATCACATTATTTCATACATAACACATTGTCTATGGAGATGCCTTTTATTCTGTATCCATTTGACACTTTTGATTTGGGAGAATGTGGCCTTAGTGAAGTAAAGATACAGTAGGAGAGTCCTAGCCCAAAAATCCACTAAAGGAGCCTAACGTTACTCCTTATAGTCCAAGGCCCTACATGTTCTGTTTAAAGGTGAATTGGCTTTGGAAGCCAAAATATCCAAATCCTCCATCTAAATGTGAGTCAGTTCTCAATTGGGGTATTGTTCTAGAAACATAAATCCCTCTACTTTCATACCACAAACAAAAGTATTCCATAAATGCAAAATACATACTTACTGTACACTGGTTTAATCGATTTTATCACAGTTGCAGCCGACAGTATTTTTCAGTGACAACACTTTTGGCTTCCGTTTACACACAGGTGTTAGGAGACACATATAGCTACACCATCGAGAGCATCCTGACTGGTTGCATCACTGCCTGGTATGGCAACTGCTCGACCTCCGACCGTACGACCCAGTACATCACTGGGGCCAAGCTTCCTGCCATCCAGGACCTCTATACCAGGTGGTGTCAGAGTAAGGCCCTAAAAATTGTCAAAGACTCCAGCCACCCTGGTCATGGACTGTTCTCTCTGCTACCGCACGGCAAGCGGTACCGGAGTACCAAGTCTAGGTCTAAAAGTCTTGTTAACAGCTTCTACCCCAAGCCATAAGACTCCTGAACAGCTAGTCAAATGGCAACCAAGAATATTTGCATTGCCCCCCCTCTTTTACGTGGCTCCTACTCTCTGTTTATTATCTGTGGATAGTCACTTTAACTCTACCTACATGTACATATTACCTCAATTACCTCGACTAACCGGTGCCCCCGCAAATTGAATCTGTAACGGTACCCCCTGTATATAGCCTCGCTATTGTCATTTTACTGCTGCTCTTTAACTTTTTTTCCCACTTATCTATTTTTTACTTAACCAGCAATGCAGTTTTAAGAAAAATAAGTGTTAAGGGCAAACATCATGATAAGCCTGCAAGCGGAGTTTGAATAAGACATCCGATTTGCATTTAGAAATGTTGGTTTTATTATGGCTAATAAATAACCAAATCATTGATGGATCACTAGACAAAACAAATGCATGTCTCTCGTCTGCCCCTGCATGCCGGTCGGCATACGCGTCATCACACTCCCTCATCTGATTGGTTGTTGCCCGCGAACCAGAAACCTGCTTACGCGTCATCAAATCCCCTCATCTGATTGGTCGAGTAGGCAGACCTTCTGACTTTATGGCTATGGTAATTAGTGACCTTTTCGTGATCAGAAGCGTATCACGTGGTTTCTGTTCATAATGTAGGCTACTGGGATAAATAACTGTAGTTGTAGCTAGTATCCTGCTTTCCCAAATCCTTTGTTTTCCATCTATTGAACGCACCATGAATAGTGTACACAATGATGAATGGATAGAAATATAGTTCAGATAATTATGAATGTGGTTCCTCTCTAGGTTCCTGCCTTTATAGGGAGTTTTTTCAAGCCACCATGCTTCAACATCTGCATAGACTGTTGGTTGTTTAGCAACAAAACCGACACATGCGCAACTATGGGGCAAAACAGACGGGGTTGTCTTAGATTGTTGACAGCATGTAAGCTATATTTCATTTTCAATGTTTGTTGAAAACATGCATACATTTGCACAATGAGCACTTGTTGTCTCTCAAATACATCGTTACAGTTGTTGGATAGCCATATTAGCATTGACATGAAATCATTCAAAGCACCTCAAAACAAGACATGGTATTGAAGAACAAGATGAAATGAGCTGAAACGAGCCACTTATGGTTCCCCACAAGGACTTCTGCCCCATGGAAGCGTGCACATTGTTTTATTGAAATCCTGCAGAATATATATCCTGCAGGAATAGGAAGTCCTGGAGGATATGCCACAGGATTTGCAGGGCCACTTTCCTGTAGGAATCATGCTGGTAAACTTTAGTTGGTTTTAATATGGCTGCTACACCAAAAACATCTGTGAGTATGCATGTGTGTTAGGCTCCATTTTAAATGGCGAATGAGAGATTGAAACTGTTTGTGGTGTTACCTTTGCCTAAATAGCTGTCCAGTGCTGCCATCTGTGGCAGTCAATCTCACTGTTGTTTACAGGCTCGGTCTTAACTGGGGACGACAGGAGAGAGATGAGAGTGGCAGAGCTCAGAATATAACTGCAGAACATTTCTGTGTTACATGAAAAACAGCGACAAAATTGTGTCAATTATATATTGTAGTAGTAAAAGACAACCTACTCACCTTTAACTAGTAGACTACTGGACTAATGGAGCTTTAACTAGCAGACTACTGGACTAATGGAGCTTTATCTAGTAGAGTACAGGACTAATGGAGCTTTAACTAGTAGAGTACTGAACTAATGGAGCTTTAACTAGTAGAGACTAATGGAACTTTAACTAGTAGAGTACTAGACTAACGGAGCTCCAAATGAGACAAAGAATCAGAAACAGATGAATTAGTAAATGTATTGTTTTCTCATGACCTTACCAACTCTAATGTGGTGTGGTGCCTTCTGCTAAACTGTTAGAAATGCAAGGTAAGGATTTCCAGTGTTATACTGTGTGTTTTCTGTGCTCCCTGTAGTCTAAGCAGGAAGGGAAAAGAACAGAACTCACATGTTGGTGATGAAACTGTCCAAGCAAGCTAAAAGTTGAACAGAGAGAAGAAGTAATGTTAATGGGACGACCCTCCCACTCTGTCTGCCGTATGCTTTCTCTTTGCTCTTGTTTACCTTATTAGTATGTCGGCGGGCGGAGCTGGGAGGGTCGTCAGCGACATGGGACACACCTGGGCCCGGGTGTGTCCCGGGATAAATACACCTCTTCCCCCATTCATTGGGGAGACTCTCTCCATGCAGACAGACTTAGATTGTGGCACCTTTCAACACCCCTCATTATCACATTTATGCACGCAAACACTCACTTACACTACTGATTACACACACCATTGTAATTGTATTTAGATTACTTCAGTTAAAATATTTTGATATTCCTTATCGCCACGTTGTCTCCCTTCGAGCCGGTTCGTGACAATTAAAATTACCAATTTCTATTTAAATCAAACGATTTCTATATTGTAATAAATAATATCCTTAATTAACAGCGTTGGACTGTTAGAACCTGTTATAACTACTTAGAACCTGCTATAACTACTGCTTGCATAAGTGTACACTGTTCCTCAATACTCTTCGATGTTACACACAAACACATTCTGTACTCAACAGATACTAACCACACACACACACCCAGAAACAGATGGCTGACTCAAACGTTGCATGACACTGTCAAAAAACGGGAAGCGCCCTGACCACAGACACTAACTGCTAGTTTCAGCAATCACATTCTCGTGACTCTCAAAACACACAGTCATGCCTCTGTATGAACACACACACACACACACACACACACACACACACACACACACACACACACACACACACACACACACACACACACACACACACACACACACACACACACACACACACACACACACACACACACACACACACACACACACACACACACACACCTCTCCCAATGGGTTGGGTTTAAAGGACAAAGAACACTGCCAAGAACCAATGGAGCATCAACACCAGGTCAGGACGGGACCTTCCTCAACCCTCATCGACCAGTCAGGAGAACAGAACTACTAGACTCAACCTACGTCATTTCAATGTATAAAATCTAATGCACACTATGTTTAGGGACTCTCTTCCGCTAGTTCCCTCTGAGCTAAACGAACGAGTCTGTGCACACTTTGCAAGATATCTTTGACTCTGAATAAACTGCCTTTACTATATCTAAGTCCACCCTGTCCAGCGTCTTGACTTGGTCCCATTCTCATGTAAATGATCATCAACAATATTCAATTGAGAGCTAATATATTTCAGCAAAATGTGATTTTTCATAGATATACGTTGGTTATGTAATGTTCCAAATTGCATACTTGCGTTCTATCTAGAGCGTATAGCAAGTGCGTAAGTCAACTGTCATTTTTCAAGTGCGATTCCAAATCTAAGAAAGCGAAACGGCAAGTAATGTTCTAATTTTCCAGGAAGTTCTATTAGCATACTAGGGAGGTTTGGAAAACAAAGCACGCATGGGAGCATACATTTTCGTTCCCTTCGCCAGGGCAACACAGCGGATAAAAACTTCTGAATTAATGGCGGACATAAGTTCCCACTTGTGAGAAAATGTTCCAGAGGAATATATTTGTCAAATGTAAGTATTGTTTATTTATTCACCAAATTATGTTAAAATGTTGAACAAATTACTTTCATATGAATTCATGAGTCACTGCTGTTTATCAGCCAAGCGAAGTTGTAACGGCTCTCTTTCGGTGAGTGAGTAGACCAAGGCGCAGCAGGTGATGAATACATAATGTTTATTTGACAAGACGGAAAAACACGAAACGAAAATACACTTGAATGATAAACAAAATAACAAAACGAACTAGACAGACCTAAACTATGAACTTACATGAAACGAGGAAACACATGAACAGGAACGACCGAACAAACGAGACGAGACAGTACCGTGTGGTGCAAAATACACAGACACAGCGACAATCACCCACAAACAAACAGTGAGAACAACCTACCTTAATATGACTCTCAATTAGAGGAAAACGCAAAACACCTGCCTCTAATTAAGAGCCATACCAGGCAACCCAAAACCAACATAGAAACGGAAAACATAGACTGCCAACCCAAAACACACGCCCTGACCATCACACACATACAAAACAACAGAAAACAGGTCAGGAACGTGACAGAAGTTAGCTCGTCGGACGCAATGGCTAGCTAGCAGGCGATCTCGTCCAGGTTATCAACTGTTTAGGGATGACAAACTAAACAAAATAAATGTTAAATCTAGTTTGAGCAGTGAGGTTAATTTGTCCTCCCTTGGCCTCAGGTTGAAGCACATCGCACCCCACCACCCAGACAGATGTAAAGAACTTGGGAACCTCCCATCCACCAGGGAAATCACCCAATTCCAGGAGTTTATTCAGGAGTTTATTCAGCAGCGTGCAACGTCACTGTTAAAAGTAGACCCACACATATTATTCTCTATCATGGAGAATTGTCAGCTCATTGTAACATATGAAGCTAATTTACAATAGACGTGGGTGATTCTGCCCTATGTGCAAGTTTTTATTGCTGCCCAGCAAACATGTTCAATTATTCATTGTCTAAAATTTAGACCGCAATTAGTTGAATGTGAATAGGCTAAGGATGGCAATTTTAAAAAGGCCATCAGACTGTTAAATAATGTTTACATACTGTATTTTAGTCATCCTAATATTTATATATTTCTTAATTCAATTATTTTACTTTTAGATTTGTGTGTATTGTTATGAAATGCACTGTTGGAGTTAGGAACACAAGCATTTCCCTACACCTACAATAACATCTGCTAAATATGTGTATGTGACCAATAACATCTGCTAAATATGTGTATGTGACCAATAACATCTGCTAAATATGTGTATGTGATCAATAACATCTGCTAAATATGTGTATGTGACCAATAACATCTGCTAAATATGTGTATGTGACCAATAACATCTGCTAAATATGTGTATGTGATCAATAACATCTGCTAAATATGTGTATGTGACCAATAACATCTGCTAAATATGTGTATGTGACCAATAACATCTGCTAAATATGTGTATGTGACCAATAACATCTGCTAAATATGTGTATGTGACCAATAACATCTGCTAAATATGTGTATGTGACCAATAACATCTGCTAAATATGTGTATGTGACCAATAACATCTGCTAAATATGTGTATGTGACCAATAACATCTGCTAAATATGTGTATGTGACCAATAACATCTGCTAAATATGTGTATGTGACCAATAACATCTGCTAAATATGTGTATGTGACCAATAACATCTGCTAAATATGTGTATGTGACCAATAACATTTGATTAGAATGAGGTGTACTAAACACGCCTTGAATGTTAATCTCCTTGATGTCCCTCACTTGGGGATGCTAAAATGTTTTTTCATCTACTGAGCCATTTACTTTATGTTAGTATTATATTTTTGGGGCGGCAGGTAGCCTAGTGGTTAGAGCGTTGGGCTGAGCTGACAAGGTACAAATCTGTCTTTCTGCTCCTGAACAAGGCAGTTAACCCACTGTTCCCCGGTTGGCCATCATTGTAAATAAGAATTTGTTCTTAACTGACTTGCCTAGTTAAATAAAGGTTCAAATAAAAAAAATATTTGTAATTGCATTGTCGATAAGGAACCTGCAAGTAAGCATTTTGTTGGACCATATATATCTTGTACATATGACTAATAACTTTTGTACAATGGTCTGTGTTTTAAGGATTCATGCACAGATACAGGAAAACCAATGAAAGGGTTAATATTACTAAAACATTTGAAGTGTTGATGTCTCCCCACGGTTCTGGTTTTGAGGTTTGGGCATCTGGGGGATGCAGATCATCTGTCTAATCCCCTGCAGGGACAGAGGCATTAATAATATTACAATGGTGTATTCATTTAATATTCCTGTTATATATGCATGCATATAATTAAATTGGACATTGCCATTTATAATATGCCAGATTTTTTTTGTATCCAATGCGTTTAGCTTGCATTAGAATGAAGTAGTCTAGGCCTTCTAATCTATTTGTATTGCATAATATTGCCTATCATTTAGATATCAATGCATAAGGTGAATATAAAACCAAGCTATTGTGAAAATCAGAGTAATTTAATAATGTACATGGGGGTTGTATGATTTTATCACAATGGAAATAAAACACCAGCTGTCCTAATGCAATATTAGCTTTACAGTGAAAGACCACTATTCTGGCTATTTATCATTCTTAAACAGTAAGAAAAATAGCTTATTTAAAACATTTTTTTTTACTTCAGCCTCTGTACAATGCATGAAAGTTTACTTGTCATACATCCACAATGATGTAGCAGGTTTCCTCTCTCCATCCACCATATGGGTCAGTCGGCGTGCACCAACCACTGCATCTATTTCTTCAGTTATATCCTTTGTACTCCCTTTCAGAGCCATTCAAGAGAACCCCCTTGGTAGGTTCTCTGCTTCACAGATCCATACATGACAAGCTATCTTTTTCAGGTGCAAAGCATGCTCCTTCTGCTCCTTGGACATACAAAAAACTAAATAAACCCAGTTCTTGTTATTTTCACTGACATTTAACATATCTATGATTTTCATTGAGACTTCAAATGGATCTCAGGTATCTCGATCAATCAAAACCCTCACTCCGACTAAAATAAGTCAGAGACCGTTTGATTAACTAGATTCCACGACCACTTGACTTCTCTTGTTTCCTTTTTTATTTGCCACTGTCATCCATTCCTTCTCACTCTTCTCCACTCGACGTGCCATCAGTTTGACACAAAACATCCGCCATCTTCCCCAGCAGCATACTCTACTAGCCAACGTGCAGGCAAGGAAGGCGTGGAGTGTGCCCACTCAGTGGGGGTGACCTTGACAATTTGTTAAAACGAGAGGCCGTCTGGATCTTTAAGTTAAAGACCCTTGCTCCCTTTGTTCTCAACAGAAGAGTTTGCGCTGAAGCCATTCTTGTGATTATTGTGATTTTGCTATCCATTGTAAATAATATTGTCTTTGTAGGCCTATAAGATGCGGCCAAATTGTATCTATGATCGTATGCTATCTATTCAAGCTTTTTTTATATGTTCTCTTTATATCTGTAAATCAACCAATGAAATCAAGCCACAGCCGGCCATGATTAGACACCTGTGTGTCCTTTGAAACTCTATATAAACTGGTGACCTGCAGTGTTTGTCATTACACCCTGATGAAGACAGCTTGGCTGTCAAAACGTTGGTTATACAATTATTGCATCTGAGCTCCTAGAGTGTGCGGCTCTCTTTATTTGTTAAGCTTGTGTGGCCTACTACTTCGCGGCTGAGCCATTGTTGCTCATAGACATTTCCACTTCACAATTACAGCACTTACAGTTGACCGGGGCAGATTTACCAGTGCAGAAATTTGACAAACTGACTTGTTGGAAAGATGGCATCCTATGACGGTGCCATGTTGAAAGTCACTGAGCTCTTAAAAGTAAAGCCATCCTACATGCAATGTTTGTCAATGGAGATTGCATGGCTGTGTGCTTGATTTTATACACTTGTCAGCAACAGGTGTGGCTGAAATAGCCGAATCCAGTCATTTGAAGGGGTGTCCACATACTTTTGTATATATAGTGTATCTTAAGATGAATGCACAACTGTAAGTTGCTCTGGATAAAGCCGCCCACAGATTTTAGCTGTCTTATGTCACGATTTTTCCATCCCAGACAAAATGTTGATGTTAGCAAATTCGTGGTCGTAAACGATTGTCGGACTTCTTGGGCCATTCAGTGTGACAGGGTCTATGTCTGCTGATTTAAGTACCGTTACCAATGGCTAAGATGAGGTAGGACACTTTTAAAAAAAAAAATAATAATTAATTAATTCTATTACAGCATATTGGATGACTGTCATTGCTATTCCATTCACCCAGCTCAATGCAACAGCCATAGGTTTAGGCTATTACATGATAATACAATTTTCCCTATACCCATCATGAGGTTGCTACAACCTAGCCAATGAATTAAAGTTTACAGCATAGGTGCACACAGGTCGAGAGAAACTTGAGTTGACAGACATTCAATACCGCCTTGCACACTCTTGACCAAATCTAGCTGATCTAGGGCGTAATCATTAGTCCAACAGTTGCACACAAGTTTATATTGGTCAAATTCAGGGATGTTTATCCCTGTTCCGTTGCTTCCGTGTAAGAAACGTTTCTCAACAGAATCGGCGGAATGAATACACCCCTGATCACACACAAACACAGTTCACTTTCATAGCAGCCACATACAAACAGTATGTTCTCTTTGCTCATTGTATTCCTTCTCGCATCTAAACGCTCTCCTCCTCTCACTTTTCCCTTCGCTTGTGGACTTCAATGCAGAACACATCAGCTGTCTGTGACCAGGGAAAAAAAGAAACTTTTCAAGCCAAAACATTTCAAAACTGCTAACCGCTACACACAGCCTACCTACATCATTGTCACCACATTAGCTAAAGTAACGTCATAGTCAACATAGCTAATAGAACTAATGTGTTACTAATCCCGCAACAATCATGCAGTACAGTGTACAGTCAGCAAGCAGTTACACTGGCAGGACCCGGTGGCAATAAATTAGAACAGGTATTCTCAAACTGGGATGCCGTTGGAGGAATGCCAAATAAAAATGTGATTCACATAAAACATAAAAAAATGTCTTTTACATTTTCAAACAGTACATTTATATTTTCCAACAGGGCTATACATATTGGTGAGTTTTTTTTCTCGCCTGAGTAGCCTTGTTTCACTGCCAAAAATAAAATTAAACAATCTAGCGTTCAGTGAAATAACAACACAATGTCAGATACAGGTAGCCTAGTCAAATAATTAACATCCAATCACCTTAACTGTTACTCTCTCGTGGGGAAACCTTCACTCTTGCACAGACATTTAGAAACATGGCAATTTGAAAAATAAGCCATGGGAGTTTTTTGGGTGAGAAAAGACAACTTTCGAGTACTAAGACCATGTATAAAAGCAACAGATACCATTAATAAGAAGGGGCTAGAAGTGTTATATGGTGAGCTACAGATTGGCTAGGACAGGCAAGCCCCATACTATTGTGGAGGACTTAATTCTTCCTGATGCTGCGGATATGGCTGGGACAATGCTGGGGGAAAAGGCCAAAAAAAGATACAGACAATGCCTTCATCAAACACTGTTTCACGACGCATCAGTGACATGGCGGGACATTTTTTGAAACAATTACTGCTTCGCAGACAAGCCAATGAATTATATGCGTTACAGCTGGATGAGTCAACCGATGTGGCGGGCCTGGCACACCTCCTGGTACAGTTGAAGTCGGAAGTTTACATACACCTTAGCCAAATACATTTGAACTTAGTTTTTCACAATTTCTGACATTTAATCCTAGTAAAATGTCCCTGTCTTAGGTCAGTTAGGATCACCACCCTATTTTAAGAATGTGAAATGACAGAATAATAAGAGATTTATTTAAGCTTTTATTTCTTTCATCAGAATCCCAGTGGGTCAGAAGTTTACATACACTCAACTAGTATTTGGTAGCATTGCCTTTAAATTGTTTAACTTGGCTCAAGCGTTTCGGCTAGCCTTCCACAAGCTTCCCACAATAAGTTGGGTGAATTTTGGCCCATTCCTACACATTTTCTATAGGATTGAGGTCAGGGCATTGTGATGGCCACTCCAGTACCTGGACTTTGTACCTTGACTTTGTTGTCCTTAAGCCATTTTGCCACAACTTTGGAAGTATGCTTGGGGTCATTGTCCATTTGGAAGACCCATTTGCGACCAAGCTTTAACTTCCTGACTGATGTCTTGAGATGTTGCTTCAATATATCCACATAATTTTCCTCCCTCATGAAGCCATCTATTTTGTGAAGTGCACCAGTCCCTCCTGCAGCAGAGCACCCCCACATGATGCTGCCACCCCCGTGCTTCATGGTTGGGATGGTGTTCTTCGGCTTGCAAGCCTCCCCATTTTACCTCCAAACATAACAATGGTCATTATGGCCAAACAGTTCTATTTTGTTTCATCAGACCAGAGGACATTTCTCCAAAAAGTACAATATTTGTCCCCATGTGCAGTTGCAAACCGTAGTCTGGCTTTATGGCGGTTTTAGAGCAGTGGCTTCTTCCTTGCTGAGCGGCCTTTCAGGTTAAATCGATTTTGGACTCGTTTTACTGTGGATATAGATACTTTGTACCTGTTTCCTCCTGCATCTTCACAAGGTCCTTTGCTGTTGTTCTGGGATTGATTTGCACTTTTCGCACCAAAGTATGTTCATCTCTAGGAGACAGAACGCGTCTCCTTCCTGGGCGGTATGACGGCTGTGTGGTCCCATGGTGTTTATACTTGCGTACTATTGTTTGTACAGATGAACGTGGTACCTTCAGGAATTTGGAAATTGCTCCCAAGGATGAACCAGACTTGTGGAGGTCTACAATTTTTTTTCTGAGATCTTGGCTGATTTCTTTTGATTTTCCCATGATGTCAAGCAAAGAGGCACTGAGTTTGAAGGTAGGCCTTGAAATCCATCCACAGATACACCTCCAATTGACTAAAATTATGTCACTTAGCCTATCAGAAGCTTCTAAAGCCATGACATCATTTTCTGGAATTTTCCAAGCTGTTTAAAGGCACAGTCAACTTAGTGTATGTAAACTTATGACCCACTGGAATTGTAATACAGTGAAATAATCTGTCTGTAAACAATTGTTGTCTTGCACAAAGTAGAGGTCCTAACCGACTTGCCAAAACTACAGTTTGTTAACAAGAAATTTGTGGAGTGGTTGAAAAACGTGTTAATGACTCCAACCTAAGTGTATGTAAAATTCTGACTTCAACTGTATATGTCCGTTACGTTTATGGGGGGTCAATTAAGGAAGACATCCTCTTCTGCAACCACTGGAAACCAGGACATGAGAGGATAATTTTTAAAGCACTGGACAGCTTTGTGACATCAAATGGATTTTGGTGTTGATGGATTTTGATGTTTTGGTATCTGTACTGATGGCGCAAAAGCCATGACAGGAATACATAGTGGAGTGGTAAGGCCCCTGCAAGCAGTTGCTCCCGACGTCACTTGGGTACACTGCAGCATCCACCGAGAGGCTCTTGCTGCAAAGGGATTTCCTGACAGCTTGACAGACGTTTTGGACACAACAGTGAAAATGGTTAACTTTGTTAAAGCAAGGCCCCTGAACTCTTGTGTATTTTCTGCATTATGCAATGATATGGGCAGCGACGATGTAACGCTTTTACAACATACAGAAGTGCGCTGGTTATCAAGGGGCAAATTATTGACACGTTTTTTTAAATTGAGAGACGAACTTAAAGTTTTCTTTACTGACCATAATTTTCAGTTGTCTGACAAGTTTCTCACACGACTGGCCTATCTGGGTGATGTTTTTTCTCGCTGAATAATCAGAATCTTGGATTACAGGGACTCTCCGCAACTATATTCAATGTGCGGGACAAAATTGAGGCTATGATTATGAAGTTGGAGCTCTTTTCTGTCTGCATTAACAAGGACAGCACACAGGTCTTTCCATCATTGTATGATTTTTTTGTGTGCAAATGAACTCAAGCATAAGGACAATGTCAAATGTGATATAGCGAAGCACCTGAGTGAGTTGGGTCCGCAATTACTTTCCCGAAACAGACGACACAAACAACTGGATTCGTTATCCCTTTCATGCCCTGCCTCCAGTCTACTTACCGATTTCTGAACAAGAGAGCCTCATCAAAATTGCAACAAGCGGTTCGGTGAAAATTGAGTTTAATCATAACTCACTGGCAGATTTCTGGATAGGGTTGCGCTTTGGCAAATCGCGCTGTTAAGACACTGATGCCCTTTGCAACCACCTATCTATGTGAGAGTGGATTCTCGGCCCTCACTAACATGAAAACTAATTACAGGCACAGACTGTGTGTGGAAATTATTTAAGACAGACTCTCTCCAATACAACCCAACATTGCAGAGTTATGTGCATCCTTTCAAGCACACCCTTCTCATTAACCTGTGGTCAGTTATTCACACTTTTTGATGTACAAATAAGGTTTTATATGTAAGATAAATAAAGAACAAAATTATTTATTATTATTATTTGTGCCCTGGTCCTATAAGAGCTCTTTGTCACTTCCTACGAGCCGGGTTGTGACAAACTCTCACTCATGCTTATGTTTAATAAATGTATCATATAGTGTGTTTGTGGCAGGCTTACAATGATGATAAAAAACATTTGAGAGTGCGCTGACCTTGGTGCTAGAGGGGGTACGCAGCTGGAGGTTGAATGTTTGAAGGGGTACAGGACTATAAAATGTTTGGGAACCACTGAATTAGAAAAACCAAAAGCTTACCTTGATGTGGAAAAGTTCCAGCGTTGGAAGCCATAGCCAGCTAGCTAACATGGCATTGCTCTGTTTGAGCTGGGTGTTTAAGTAGGCTAAACTAGCTAGCTGCATTTGCTAGCTGTGAAAGTGAAACAAAAATACACAAAATATGGCTAGCTCTCTCGTGTCCTTCATTTTTGAAGAAATGAATTTGTCTACTGTTCAACTTTTGTATTTCTCACTCTGAGTCAACTACTCACCACATTTTATGCACTGCAGTGCTAGCTAGCTGTAGCTTATGTTTTCAGCATTAGATTCATTCTCTGATCCTTTGATTGGGTGGACAACATGTCAGTTCATGCTGCAAGAGCTCTGATAGTGATTATGACAACTTCCGGAGGACATCCTCTAACCTGAGTAGGTCCATGGAAGGGAAACATGAGCCTCCTAGATTTTATTTTGAAGTCAATGTATCCAGAGGAGGACTGAAACTAGTTGTCCTCCGGGTACACCATGGTGCTACCCTACAGAGTGCAGTTGAGGCTACTGTAGATCTTCATTGCAAAACAGTGTGTTTTAATCAATTTTTTGGTGACATGAATATATTTAGTGTAGTTTTATCTCAAAAGGATCACTTTTTTATTTTTTTATTTCACAATTAACATTTTTATGAAAGGAGCCTCCACTGACCCCTATGTTCTACCACAGCGACCATCTTATTTTGGGGAAGTCTACTTGATTCGGAGTTCGACAATATAAAGTTTGTATGTGTAAGAAATTGTAATAGATACTGGAAACTAGTAATAACAACATTTCAACATAAGCCATCTTTTATACAAAATACACATACTCCTCATTTCTCTTGGACATATGCTGGACTCATTAAGACACCAACTACAGACACACACAATTCCCCTCCCCCATGATAACCACAGACACACACAACTCAAGGTTGGAGCACAAAACAAAGAACTATCTCAGGAACCAATGGAATGTTGACACCAGGCCTGATCAGGACTACCCAAGACCCAGATCGACCAATCGGAAGGCCAGACTTTCAGATCAACCTACTTTGCTTGTTGTCTATATAAAACTGTACAACTGTTTAAACTGCCTCTTTTCCGGACAATTCCATACGAATCAGACAGAAAGAGCCTTGCTGCAAGATTTTACTAAGATATCTTTACATGTGATTAAACGGCCTTATTATAAAATTATCCACCTCGTCCTATTGTCTCCTCTTGTTCTCCTGTCTCCAGTAAACGTTTTATCAACATATGTGAAAATTATGCATACTTTAAGCTTTTCCGAACTCACTTCACTCGTGCATAAGCATATGGAGAGGCTTACGCTGCAGGTTCTGGCACATGCGCAGATCAAATTAACAGCTACAGTTGCTGTAGTCTGTCGGCTGACGTAGACTCTCAAGCCAATCGCAGAATGTGACCACAGAACTTAATTAATGTAATTGGTTCAGAGTGGGTTTTGATATTTTAACCTGCGTGACGTGATCGCGTTTGGTGTGGGGGCGAAAATAAATGTATGCATGATGGCGCACGCGCGCAGACGGTTTGGGTTTCGTGTCAGGATCAAACTAAACTCCTCACACTGCTAAAGCGTCTGGCTCCGGAAGAGGAGGATGATTCCCGAGCTGTTCAACGCTCTCGTGCTGATGGCCGGGTTGGGCTAGATGGGCAAGATATCAAACAACATCGTAGCCCTATACAACCACTTCAGGTATCGTATTTAAATACACGTGCCAAACACACACACACATTGTTAGGTCTGGATTCTTTGAAGTGTTGAGTGACAAAGTGATGACAAAAGTTGTACACAGATAATATTGGGTTGATAGATTGAGGGATGGATTGTTTCTCTGCCCCCTGCTCCAGTCCCCTCCACCTCAGATCTGCATGGTCTGTTTACAGTGTCGTATGGTGGAGGACTCATCATGTACACAAATGCGATCTCTACCCCCACTCCTACCCATCTTCCTCCTCTTACAGTTGAAGTCGGAAGTTTACATACACTTAGGTTGGAGTCATTAAAACTCGTTTTTCAATCACTCAACAAGAAATTTGTGAACTATAGTTTTGGCAAGTCATTTAGGACATCTACTTTGTGCATGACACAAGTAATCTTTCCAATTGTTTACAGATTATTTCACCTATAATTCACTGCATCACAATTCCAGTGGGTCAGAAGCCTCCTATCCCTACACCAGCTCCTCTCCCTCTGCTCTGAATGTGTCTTCGTTACATGGCCGAGGAGGGGAAAATGCTTTCTTCAGCCTCACTCAGGGTTAATACTGGAACCTATTACTGGACAGATATGATGGGAAGGACCGCCACTCCATCGATTCCTAATCCCAGTCCTTCAGCACCACCCCTGGACCAGCATGTGTGAGAGGAGGGACCATCAGGGTCAGGAAGAGCGTGATTGGCCAGGAGAAGAGGAGAGATGGGCCTAATCCCAAATGTTTGCCAAAACCCTATGCACTGGCAGAGATCTGAGAAGATTTAATTGGTACAAGTAATAGGGTGAAACTTCCACTCAGCCTATTACCAAATCTTCTCAGGTCTCATTTGGGATTGGGACCGAGAGTGGGGGGGGACCGAGAGTGGGGGCAACAGAGGAAGACCGGGGCGAGGGGGAGACCGGGGAGAGGATAGTGGGGGAGCAGGGGACAATTGGTGAGAGAGAGGGTGACATAAATGCAGTTTATAACCTGTGTGTCTTGAGGTAGTTGTGTAAAGCAGAAGACACATTTCAACATCTCTCAAAAAGGACAAAACAATGCAGAAGACCTTTTTGTCTTGACAACTAAGTCAAGGTACAGGTACAAAGAAGATGTAATGGCTTTAGAAGCTTCTGATAGGCTAATTGACATAATTTGAGTCAATTGGAGCTGTACCTGTGGATGCATTTCTATGCCTACCGTCAAACTCAGTGCCTCTTTGCTTGACATCATGGGAAAATCAAAAGAAATCAGCCAAGACCTCAGAAAAAAATTGTAGACCTCCAAGTCTGATTCATCCTTGGGAGCAATTTCCAAATGCCTGAAGGTACCACGTTCATCTGTACAAACAATAGTACGCAAGTATAAACACCATGGGTTTACCGCCCAGGAAGGAGATGCGTTCTGTCTCCTAGAGATGAACGTATTTTGGTGCCAAAAGTGCAAATCAATCCCAGAACAACAGCAAAGAACCTTGTGAAGATGCTGGAGGAAACAGGTACAAAAGTATCTATATCCACAGTAAAACTAGTCCTATATCGACAGGACCTGAAAGGCTGCTAAGCAAGGAAGAAGCCACTGCTCCAAAACCGCCATAAAAAAGCCAGACTACGGTTTGCAACTGCACATGGGGACAAAGATCATACTTTTTGGAGAAATGTCCTCTGGTCTGATGAAAGAAAAATAGAACGGTTTGGCCATAATGACCATCGTTATGTTTAGAGGGAAAAGGGGGAGGCTTGCAAGCCGAAGATCACCATCCCAACGGTGAAGAACAGGGGTGGCAGCATCATGTTGTGGGGGTGCTTTGCTGCAGGAGGGACTGGTGCACTTCACAAAATAGATGGCTTCATGAGGGAGGAAAATTGTGGATATATTGAAGCAACATCTCAAGACATCAGTCAGGAAGTTAAAGCTTGGTCGCAAATGGGTCTTCCAAATGGACAATGACCGCAAGCATACTTCCAAAGTTGTGGCAAAATGGATTAAGGACAACTAAGTCAAGGTATTGGAGTGGCCATCACAAAGCCCTAACCTCAATCCCATAGAACATTTGTGGGCAGAACTGAAAAAGCGTGTTTGAGGAAGGAGGCCTACAAACCTGACTCAGTTACACCAGCTCTGTCAGGAGGAATGGGCCAAAATTCACCCAACCTATTGTGGGAAGCCTGTGGAAGGTTACCCGAAACATTTGACCCAAGTTTTTAAATTGTTTAAGGCAATGCTACCAAATACTAATTGAGTGTATGTAAACTTCTGACCCATTGGGAATCTGATGAAAGAAATAAAAGCTGAAATAAATCACTACTATTATTCTGACATTTAACATTCTTAAAATAAGGTGGTGATCCTAACTGTCCGGAATTGTGCAAAACTAGGTTTAAATGTATTTGGTTATGGTGTACGTAAACTTCCGAATTCAACTGTACATGTCTGGGTTGCAATACCCTGGCCCATTCTACTACAACAATACCCCTCATAATGTGCTGACCTGGTCCAAGGCCATCTACTCCACCCTGGAGAGGTCCTCCTGGAGGAAAACACCTTCAACTCCTCCAATGCCCATCAGAGGCTATTACCAATGAGAGGAAAGAGGAAGTATTTGAAAGGAGGGCGCAGAGAGATGGTGTGGCTATAGGGAAGAGTAGTGAATGAGGGGGCTTGTTTATCTGGGTCGGGTTACCCCGGTGGGAGTTGGAAAAGGGTGAAAAGTGATTGCATTTGTTTTGGATCCATGCTGCCTCTTGGGTGTGAACCTTGTGCCCCACTCTGACTGACAGCGAAGTCGGCTAAAAACAAAAGTGGCGTAGATTAAGCACGTGAGGTGATGAGTAGGATTCCTTGTTCACATGCAGAAGTGATTGCTTTTGATAAAAACGCTTTCTGCCTGTTGTATGTTTCTGGATGATGCACCTAGCTGCCTTTTTGACAACATGACCGAGCAGCGCAGATTGAGTCAAAGGGCGCTCCTCCCTCCCCGCTTTCGCCCGATGATGTGACGGGCCATTCCTCGTTCAACCCGGGCCAGTGTAATATTACTCCCTCATTGCTATTAAACCTTACTTTAGATTAGAAGGTGTATTTCGTAGCGATGCTCCTTGAATGAATTTACTTCTGAATCACTGGACCAATTGACTAAATTCTGATTCTAATAGTTTTCCTGTATCCTGATGGGTCCCAAATCAAATTAAGTCGTACTCTGGCTGATGATTTTGATACATGATTTAAATACTTAAAATTAAGAACTTAGCATATTAAAAGCAAATGATAAATGTGTGATTTTTCTTGGAGTTGGCTTAACCTGGTCTGTGAAACCAGCCCTTTGGCAAGATTAATACTGAAATGTTGCCACGTCACTATACAGCCACAGAGCATAACTATTTAACATTAAAAGATTCAAGGGAATAATCATGTGATCTTGTGTTTTTAATTTCATTATGTACGATAAAACATGTACAACAGCAGTTTGAGGCACGAGCTTGATGGGCTTTGTAGCGAATCCTCATAAAAAAAGATACATTTGCTACACAACCCAACATTTGATCATTTATACTTCTGAAACCCAAGAGCTCCTGTATAGCTGCGTCATTCAGTTTCATCTGAACAGATCACACAACTGATATTAGACATTCAATGCAATAGTCCTAATAACTAACAGCCAGAGGCAAACATATTAAACCACTTCCCAGTTGTTGCAGTTCCATAACAGTCTCAAAATATCATATTGTCAATGTACAGCCTAGAGAGCTGCATCAGACCAGGCACAGCAGGAAGGTTCTGAGATGTGTGTCCTTGTTTAAAAACTCAAATGCATTTCTCCCCCCTGCTTGAAGTAATCATTGATCCTTTTCCAACATGGTGATAACTAACTACTAGTCTCACCCACCCACCAACCTAGCCTGAGGATGAGGTTAGACAACAGCAGTAGAATCCTTGTTTAAAACTACCAAATTTGGTGACTAAATATTTCCAAGGAAGAGAACAGGGAGGAATGGACTGTAAAGGACTGTGATTTCCCTTGTTGCAGGTGAAGGCAGGACAGTCCAGACACTGCACTGCCCTCGTGTGGCTTGAATTAGCACTGCACCTCACACGGACAACAGGATCACGCTCAGGAGGACGCAACCGCATACTGGACATTGCAGACAGAAATGCCATGAACAGAACTGAAATGATTCCTCACTATGCATGTCTCAGAGACATGTCAGTTCCACACAATACATTTCTATCTGATCACCACCCAGGACAGCACCTTTTTGTTTGATTTGGACAGAGCTAGTCATCTTCACCCTGGTTATCCACAATGAGGACATGAGTCCACTAACATCTATTATGTTACCAGATACCATCAGGTTAAGGCAGATAATGTTTTAAGGCAGAAAGGAAGATGCATATCTTCATGTTGATATCTAAAGTAACAAATTGCTTGGATTGTTTAGTAATTGTTGCAGTAATACAGGAGTCAGCTGGGGTGCAAGTTGTCCTGAACCCTGGCCTGGTGGTGTCCCATTGGAGTGGTAGGTAGGTGCCACTCCCCATTGGTCCAGGGAAAGATGTTCTCTCCATAACAGTTGAGGTTAGAATTTTGGCATTGGGTAATCTGGTCCTAGATCTGTGGTTAAGGGCAACTTCTACCCGGAGCTGTGTGAGCCTATCTCCATGTCTGGCATTCCTTCCAGTTCAGTAGCTGATGAGACTGTGCAACACTACACTGCAGTCCTGAACGCAGCCCTGGGTGTAGTGGCTGTTATGAGCCAATCTGAAATGGCACCCTATTCCCTATGTAGTACACCACTTTTGGCCACTGGAATCTATCCAGAAGTAGTGCACTATGTAGGGAATATACGGCCACCATTTGGGTCTAAATCGCAAGTCTCTATGGTGCGTACTCCTTCAGCAGCTGGCCGGCTATCACCAGTCTCTGGATCTCACTGGTGCCTTCATAGATCTCAGTGATTCGCGCGTCGCGGTAGTGCCTCTCCGCTGGCATGTCTGTCACGTAACCCATTCCCCCAAGAACCTGGATTGACTTTTAGTTCAACAGATAGAGAAAAAGGGGTACATTTTTAAAGGTTTAGCATCTGAGAAATGTCAGTGAATTCCATATTGATTATAGATTGATTCAGTCACTAGTTATAGAGGTAAGGACATGACAGGCTCTCTGATGCGTACCTGGTGGCCGCAGAAGGTAGCAGCCTCAGACGCTGCTAGTTTGGCCATCGCTGCTTCCTGTAGGGACAGGAAGGACGAAGTACAACGTAATGTAATATGACAGAGAGGATGGTGTGTGTGTGGTGTGGTGGGATGTGTACCTTGGTGAAGGGTTTCTTGGCGTCTTTTAGCATTGCAGCCTTCCAGGTGAGGAGACGAGCACTTTCAACAGCTACAGCCATGTCTGCCAGCTTGAACTGAAGCATAGAGATACACACCCTTCAAGTGGAACTGACAGTATTTTAGCATATACACCCCCAGGAAGAACATGACACTGGACTGTGCGTTTCCAGGCAGTAGCAACAGCAACTTTAGATCATTAGAACGCGTTCGCCAAAAGCCACAAAATACAGCTGAATGCATTTCTGTTAATAAGTAAATACCACAGGAGTCCTCTTACATTAGTGAACTTTACAGTCCTATTGATTTTTTGGACTACCAAGACATGTATTGGTGTATTATATGAATCATGCATTGAACTGCATCCATTTATTCTACCAACAGTGGTTAGTGTACGTCATGGAATGTTGAGTCAAATAAACTATTTTTTTTAAATGTCTTATAAAGTTGGTTTTGTAGCATAAACTGAGAATTTGATATTTTTTGACTGATGATTGTCTGTTTCATATCTGAAAAGTAGTTAACGCGGTCAGTTCCACTTTAATATAACAGACACACCTTAACATTTAAACTTTTACCTGTACGGCCTGCAGCTTGCCAATGGGAGTTCCGAAGGCGGTGCGTTTGTGAGCGTAGTCCGCAGCACAGTCCAGAGCAGCCTGAGCAATACCCAGAGCCTGGGAAGCTATACCTATACGCCCACTGTCCAGGGTTTGCTGTGGGAGGGGGAGGAGGGGGGGGGGGGGGGTCAGTACACACAGACAAGCACATAATCACTCACATTTACTATGCACACACAACCAACACCCCATCCCCACTTAAAAACCGACCATGGCTATCTTGAAGCCAGATCCTCGTGGCCCCAGCATGTTGCCCAGGGGTATCCTACAGTCCTCCAGGATGAGGTTGGCAGTGGAGGTTGCTCTGATGCCCAGCTTGTCCTCCTTCTTCCCCAGGGACAGGCCAGGATGGGGCATGGGCACCAGGAATGCACTGATACCCTATGGAGTGGGGGGGAACAACACACTGAAATGCATGTATAAATTACATTGATTATAATATCAAAATACTGAGAAACAGAGAGAGCAAGTGAGAGAAAAGGAAGAAGGAATATTGGGGGTTTCACTATGACTTGACTCCAACAACGATGTATCTAACCTTGTGTTTGAGTGACTTGTCAGTGGTAGCGAATATGACAGTAGCCGAAGCATCCCAGCTGTTGGTAATCCAGGCTTTAGTCCCGTTCAACACCCACTCCTCTCCCTCCTGTCTAGCTAAAGTAGACGCTGCTCCTGCATCACTACCATTACCTACACAGAGATGGGGGAGAGAGAGAGAATCAACACCCACTCCTCTCCCTCCTGTCTGGCTAAAGTCGACGCTGCTCCTGCATCACTACCATTACCTACACAGAGATGGGGGAGAGAGAGAGAATCAACACCCACTCCTCTCCCTCCTGTCTGGCTAAAGTAGACGCTGCTCCTGCATCACTACCATTACCTACACAGAGATGGGGGAGAGAGAGAGAATCAACAACCACTCCTCTCCCTCCTGTCTGGCTAAAGTAGACGCTGCTCCTGCATCACTACCATTACCTACACAGAGATGGGGGAGAGAGAGAGAATCAACAACCACTTATCTTCCCCAGTTGGAGTGTAGTAGTAAATGGAGGGCTCTGGGACACAGTGTGTGTTGTGTGCGTCTGTGGTGTACCTGGTTCACTAAGAGCGAAGCAGCCAACTTTCTCTCCAGTCGTGAAGGGAGTGATCCACTGTTCCTTCTGCTTCTGTGTTCCAAACTTCAATATTGGCCCTATGTACAAAGACTACACACACACACCCTTTAGTATCAGTGCTAGATACAGCGACAACATAAAACACACACACTCTTACGTACGTTGTTGACCGAGACCACACATCCAGTGCTGCCGCAGCCCCTACTGATCTCCTCCACGGCCAGAGAGTAGGCCAAGTAGTCCATTCCTGCTCCTCCCAGCTCCTCAGGAACCTCTACAGCCATCACCCCCATAGCACCCAGCTCTCGCACCTGTAGAAACACACAAGTGGATGCATTAGAGGGCGTGTGTGTGTACTTCATATTCTGTGTTCTACGTGTGTGCCTGTTTAGTGATGCGTGTTGGTTCACATGCCCGCAAATTGCTAATAACTCATCCACAACCACCTGACTGTGATTTTCACTGAGGCCCCACCCGACCCTAACACAAAAATAGGCCGATCGAAAATGAGTCAGAAGGCGTACCGATCTTTTTGACAGGGGGTGCCGGATTTCTTTTTTTAAGCCTAGATATGTTAATCAACTTGTCTATAATTAGATACATGCAGCTTCTCATCTGTCATTACTGCCCTAGAAGACTAAATAAGCCCTTGCTCACCAGAATGTATAAAGTAAATATAAGATAAATACATAATATATCCTTTGTCAAGATAAACCATCCACCTGACAGGCATATCAAGAAGCCAATTAAACAGCATGGTCATTACACAGGTGCACCTTGTGCTGGAGACAAAAGGCCACTAAAATGTGTTGTTTTGTCACGCAACACAATGCCACAGATGTCTCATATTTTGAGGGAACATGCAATTGACATGCTTACTGCAGGAATGTCCACCAAAGCTGTTTCCAGAGAATTTGTAAATTTCTCTACCATAAGCTGCCTCAGAAGGGGGTCCTTAGGAGAATTCCTGTCTGGCCGGGCATGGCTCCCCAGTGAGAGGGCCTGGCTCCCAAGTGGGTGGACCTATGCCCTCCCAGGCCCACCTATGTCTGCGCCCCTGCCGAGTCATGTGAAAAGGTCCTAATGAATTTATTTCAATTGACTGATTCCCGTATTTAACTAGGCAAGTCAGTTAAGAACAAATTCTTATTTACAATGACGGCCTACCAAAAGGCTTCCTGCGGGGACGGTGGCTGGGATTAAAAATAAATAAAACAGGACAAAACACACATCACAACAAGAGAGACAACACTACATAAAGAGAGACTTAAGACGACAACATAGCAAGGCAGCAACACATACAACACAGCATGGTACAAACATTATTGGGTACAGACAACAGCACAAAGGGCAGTAAGTGTCCATGATTGAGTCTTGGAATGAAGAGAATGAGATAAAACTGTCCAGTTTGTGTTTGTTGCAGCTCGTTCCAGTCGCCATCTGCAGCGAACTGAAAAAAGGAGCGACCCAGGGATGTGTGTGCTTTGGAGACCTTAAACAGAATGTGACTGGCAGAATGGGTGTTGTATGTGGAGGATGAGGGCTGCAGTAGATATTTCAGATGGGGGGGTGAGACCTAAGAGGGTTTTATAAATAAGCATCAAACAGTGGGTCTTGCGACGGGTATACAGAGATTACCAGTTTACAGAGGAGTATAGAGTGCAGTGATGTGTCTTACAAAGGAGCATTGGTGGCAAATCTGATGGCAGAATGGTAAAGAAAATCTAGCCACTCGAGAGAGCACCCTTACCTGCCGGTCTATAAATTATGTCTCCGTAATCTAGCATGGGTAGGATGGTCATCTGAATCAGGGTTAGTTTAGCAGCTGGGGTGAAAGAGGAGCGATTGAAATAGAAGAAACCAAGTCTAGATTTAACTTTAGCCTGCAGCTTTGATATGTGCTTAGAGAAGGACAGGGCACCATCTAGCCATACTCCCAAGTACTTGAATGAGGTTACTACCTCAAGCTCTAAACCGTCAGAGGTAGTAATAACACCTGTGGGAAGAGGGGCATTCTTCTTACCAAACCACATTACCTTTGTTTTGGAGGTGTTCAGAACAAGGTTAAGGGTAGAGAATGCTTGTTGGACACTAAGAAAGCTTTGTTTATAGAGCATTTAACACAAAATCCAGGGAGGGGCCAGCTGAGTATAAGACTGTATCTGCATTTAAATGGATGAGAGAGCCTTCTACTGCCTGAGTTATGTTGTTGATGTAAATTGAGAAGAGCGTGGGGCCTAGGATCGAGCCTTGAGGTACTCCCTTGGTGACAGGCAGTGGCTGAGACAGCAGATTTTCTGACTTTATACACTGCACTCTGAGGTAGTTAGCAAACCAGGCCAAAGACCCCTCAGAGACACCAACACTCCTTAGCCGGCCCACAAGAATGGAATGGTCTACTGTATCAAAAGTTGTGGCCAAGTCGACGACGAGACAGCCTATAGGGAGGAGGTCAGAGACCTGGCCGTGTGGTGCCAGAATAACAACCTATCCCTCAACGTAACCAAGACTAAGGAGATGATTGTGGACTACAGGAAAAGGAGGACCTAGCACGCCCCCATTCTCATCGATGGAGCTGTAGTGGTGCAGGTACAGAGCTTCAAGTTCCTCTGTGTCCACATCAACAACAAACTAGAATGGTCCAAACACACCAAGACAGTCGTGAAGAGGGCACGACAAAGCCTATTCCCCCCCAGTCAACTAAAAAGATTTGGCATGGGTCCTGAGATCCTCAAAAGGTTCTATAGCTGCAACATCGAGAGCATCCTGACTGGTTGCATCACTGCCTGGTACGGCAATTGCTCGGCCTCTGACCGGTCATTTCACTGAGCAGCCATTACGAACACAGGCTGTAAAACAGTGATCACTAAGGTCATTACAGAGAACACCAGACTCATACCGATCAGGATTATTTGTGAAGATAACATCGGAGGCCTGTTCTGGGTGTATGGAGTCATACCTTGTGGGATTGGTGATTTGAGAAAGATTTGGGGAGTCCCATTGCTTTAAGACTTGGTCAGGTGTTTTAAGCATGTCCCAGTTTATTTATTTATTTTACCGTTATTTTACCAGGTAAGTTGACTGAGAACACGTTCTCATTTGCAGCAACGACCTGGGGAATAGTTACAGGGGAGAGGAGGGGGATGAATGAGCCAATTGTAAACTGGGGATTATTAGGTGACCATGATGGTTTGAGGGCCAGATTGGGAATTTAGCCAGGACACCGGGGTTAAACACCCCTACTCTTACGATAAGTGCCATGGGATCTTTAATGACCTCAGAGAGTCAGGACACCCGTTTAACGTCCCATCCGAAAGACGGCACCCTACACAGGGCAGTGTCCCCAATCACTGCCCTGGGGCATTGGGATATTTTTTTTAGACCAGAGGAAAGAGTGCCTCCTACTGACCCTACAACACCACTTCCAGCAGCATCTAGTCTCCCATCCAGGGACTGACCAGGACCAACCCTGCTTAGCTTCAGAAGCAAGCCAGCAGGTCATCTAGAAGGATCTAGAAGGACAAATTGAAACTTAGTGTAAGGGGCCAGGAGAGAGCTTAGGGCAGGTAGGGTACAGGCCGGTGCTGATGGAGGACGATAACACCCAGCGACAGTCAACAAAAGAGCTATTTGAAAGTTTAATGGTTAAAACCAGCAAATCAAATTGTTTGGGGACAGACTTGGTGGATACAACTGAGCACTGACGGTGATCCTTGGTAAAGTTTACCACTCCCCCACCTTTGGAAGACCTGTCTTGCCGAAAAAGGTTATAACCAGAAAACACTCTTCCTTGACCACGTCTCAATAATGACCAACACATCTGGATTGGAGCTGTGAACCCACACTTTCAATTGATACATTTTAGGAAATAAGCTTCTAGTGTTATCGTGCAGAAAACCCAGGCTTTTACGAGAGCAGAAATCAGCGAATCAGATATCAGACCACAAGTTAGAATTGTTGCTAGCAACAGTAGATGGGCCAGGGTGTACATGAACATTTCCAGATATCATCAACAGTAATACAATCAAGGCACGGCATAGGACAGGGAGAGCTCTGCAGTGCTGATTTATGACATCTGAATGTGCATCAGCTGGCAACAAGATCATTTTGTACAGCAATTTCATCAGGTAACATGAATACAAAGCCGGCGAGAGGTTGTTAGAATATGATGGGAGGCCAAAAGTCTGAAACCAATACAAAGTCAGAGTCCCGAGTGTGGGAACAAACAGTCTGTCCCACGGTTGGGTAAAGAAAAATTGTAGTCAACAAAGCACAGGAGTCATGAGGCAAATAGCAAAAAGCACAAGAAAAAAATGACTTGGGGCGAGCAATTGTAAATTCAGAGTCACTCGCCCCAACAGTGCGTGTGTGCTGGAGGTGAGCGAAAGCTCGGGAGATGGGGGTACCTGTGCCAGACAGGGGGAGACAGGCCAGGGCAGACAGTGAACAGATCGCCAGGTGGAATCCAAGCAGCAGGAGTAGGTATCACTCCCACCTGGGAGAAAGTTTCATTTCTGGAGGCAGATTTCTTGTAGAAAATGCCAGTGAATGGTCTTTGAACAGCAGGAGGGGGCTTCAGAGGACACTTCAAAGGCTCCTGCCACTTGTTGGGGCCAAAGGCCTCAATACCTTTTACTTTTACACTTCACATAAGCATTGGGGAGGAAATGCAATAACCCCCCAAAACAGGAAAGATTTACAGTGCAAAATTACCAAATGACATCGGTTTGACCGGTTTTAAGGAAATTAAAAGCAGTGAAAACAACCCAACATGTTTCTGAGAAGATTTCAGTTCAGCTTGGATGCATGCATACTTTGTGGTTTAAATACTATCAGTTTTTAGGATTCTGATAAAGATAGCACCTTTACAGACGTTACCTAAACACACATTCATTCTTTTAAAAAAGGCCCAGAAGTGACTAAAATATCACCCATAATATTTTTTTTTTTTTGGGGGGGGGGGGGGGGGGGGGTTAGAAAAAGTATTTTCTTTCATGGCTAACTACCAGGAAGTTTGAAAAGACAGGCTGAGTGGGCGGGAAGCTTATATCCATAAGCTTGCCTTGACTGACAGATCTTTGTAATGTCAAGAAACTTGGATGCAATAAAATCATCAAGCAAATTTGGTGAAACACAAAGCAACTCAAACATTGTAATTGCATCAATTGTGTCACTTTTTCTTTTATACATTTCCCATTCGGCATGTCTCTTATGATGCAGTTCACAGGAGCACTGACGAATGTGTTGACATGACAACTGTGTCAGAGTTTTGAACGACCCTTCCCCCCTTTGTTCAATGCTGGCTGAAGACCTACCTAGCCAGTAACTAGCTAACACCAGACACAGATGAAAGAAGACAAGTGTCTCTGCCATAGATAAATAGCGTAAACTTTTAATTATATTTGCTGACACCCTACAGTCAAATTTTGGCATCTGTAGAGTAGCTACCTAGCTATATAAACCATGGCACTCCTCAAATACACCTTCTCCAGTGTTGGTTACAAGACGGCACTACTTATTTAAATTAGGTAAGAGAATATAATCTTACCATAGGTGTATTAAAATGAGTTAGTGTGATGTCACCCTATCCCCTTAATAATCCGCCTCAGTAACTTTATGATCAATGTAGAAGCAACTCGTTTTTCATACTTTGGTCAGCATATTTTTATCTGGTTTCATCCAAATATCATCCAAACAATTGAGTGTCATGACCTTAAAGATGCTGAAATAAATCATTTCTTCACTCCTGTTCAAAATGTACATTTGGTGTATCAGTAATGCAATAAAATGCTTCATTCTGCAGGAGTTAATACACAACAAAAATATAAATGCAACAATTAAGATTTTACTGAGTTACAGTATATAAGGTAATCAGTCAATCGGAATAAATTCATTAGGCCCTAATCTATGGCTTTCGAATGACTGGGAAATGGTCACAGAAACCTTAAAAAACGTAGGGGAGTGGATCAGAATACCAGTCAGTATCTGGTGTGATCACCATTTGCCTCATGCAGCACAACATCTCCTTCGCATCTAGTTGATCAGCCTGTTGATTGTGGTCTGTGGAATGTTGACCCTCTCCTCTTCAATGGCTGTTTGAAGTTGCTGGATATTGGCAGGAACATGCTTTCGTACATGTTGATCCAGAGCATCCCAAACATGCTCAATGGGTGACCTGTCTGGTGAGTATGCAATTGTGTTTGTTGCCTGTAGTTTATGCCTGCCTGCCTGCCTGCCCATACCATAACCCTACCATGGGGCACTCTGTTCAACGTTAACATCAGCAAACGGCTTGCCCACACACGATGTCTGCCATCTGTCCGGTACAGTTGAAACCGGCTGTCAATCGTGAAGAGCACACTTCTCCAGTGTGCCAGTGGCCATTGAAGGTGAGCATTTGCCCACTTAAGTCGGTTACGACGCCGAACTACAGTCAGGTCAAGACCCTGGTGAGGATGATGAGCACGCAGATGAGCTTCCCTGCGCAAGTTTCAAAAAGCATTTGGCGAATGGCATGTATTTGGCGCTCATACAGTCAGGCTCACGCACTAATGACATACAAATAATTAAATAAAAAAACTTCAATTTAGCCTATAGATATGAACTGCACAAGAATTGTGCATTTTTAATGCATTTCCCCCCCCTTTATTCAACCTGCCTGCCACCCACACAATATTTCATGACCCTAAACCCACCATTCCGGCGGATATAACCGGGGTTAGCGATGGGATTTTGACGTTTGACTGTTCGAGTACTAGCATAACAATTCCTCATTGAACACTGCATGGTGATGAATTATTGCGATGACATACGCTCCATCTTTATCAAACAAATATTTTAGCATATTTTCAGGTGTGGAACCTGTCTATGTTTATGGGGGTTATAGCCTGGGCTAGCTAATTCTAAATGGCACTAGCAGTTCGCAAAGTAGCCAAAGCAGAAAATAGACGGGATGCAATTATTCCTAAACTGCAGCTTGTTGTTGTTGGAACACATATTTACCTACTTCAAATCAACCAGTCCATTGTGAATTTTTGATAAAACTGTCCTCATTTGGGAAGGAGTGTAGATTGTGTATCCCATCAGAGGCATTTTTTATGCCCAGTTTGTATAGGCATTTCTGTAGGCCTAACATGAGAATGTGTGTGAACTCAGCACGCGTGTGTAGAGGGAGTGGTCAGAACGCGAATGAGTGAAAGAGATATGGAGGGGAAAGGGAATTTAGGGAGAAAAACTATGTTGCCTTGGAATCTTTTTTGTTGTGCCCCGCAAATACACATGTACAAATGGAACACTAAAGAAAGCAAATTAACATTGTCTTGAAGACAATGTTAATTTGTCTTCAAGACAATGGTCGAAACAATGGTTTCAATCCACAAAGCACATTCCACCAAATAATTTTATTGGATTTATCATCTCCTCTGGTCAAAGATCGAGTTTTGACATGCAATCGAGGACTCAATTACTCATGCCTATAACCGCGGGGACTGTGGGTTGTGAGTCAACCCGAGCATCACTAGTGTGTGTGTACCTGTTGCACTGGGAAGAGATGTTCCTTGTCAAGTTTGCCAGCTATAGGACCCAGCTCTCTGTCTGCGTAGTCTCTACAGGTTTGTCTCATCATCTGGTGCATCTCTGGTAGCTCAGCTAGAGAGGACAGAGACCTACAGCCACTGACACACAGGCCCAGGGCTGGAAAGGGGGAGAAAGACATGAGAGAGAAAGGCTTTAGTATTGTAAGAGCTGCTCATGTCTAGCATGAATTCACAACATCATAACTCGACTGTTAGACAGTGTTACATGAATACAACTGCCCAGGTCGACCGAGTGACAACCAATCATTGTAAATAGACCCAACACACCAGGGCCGTCACCAGAGTTTCATACCATTCAGGGATCAGTCCCGAAGACCAGGGGCTAAGGGGTTTGCAGGTCAGAGAAAAATTATTTTAGAAAAGGCAAACATTTATTGCAATGCTAGATCATTTTACATGACTGGATGTAACCGATGTGAAATGGATAGCTAGGTAGCGGTGGTGCGCGCTAGCAGCCTTTCAGTCGGTGACGTCACTTGCTCTGAAACCTTGAAGTAGTGGTTCCCCTTGCTCTGCAAGGGCCGCAGCTTTTGTGGAGCGATGTGTAACGATGCTTCGTGGGTGACTGTTGTTGATGTGTGCAGAGGGTCCCTGGTTCACACCCGGGTCCGGGCGAGGGGACGGACTACAGTTATACTGTTACATGGAGACAATACAATAATATTTTATATACCACACAAATTACCTAAATGACAAGTTACTGACATTGACATAGAGATCAATAAAATAAATGACCCAAATCTTAAATGAAACTAATAGCATTAAGCCAATGAAAACGGTCCCACAGTTGACAGTGCATGTCAGAGGAAAAACCAAGCCATGAAGTCGAAATAATTGTCCGTAGAGTTCAGAGACAGGATTGAGTCGAGGCACAGATCTGGGGAAGGGTACCAAAAAATGTCTGCAGGCATTGAAGGTCCCCAAGAACACAGTGGCTTCCATCATTCTTACATGGAAGAAGTTTGGAACCACCAAGACTCTTCCTAGAGCTGTCCACCCGGCCAAACTGAGCAATCAGGGGATTAGGGCCTTGGTAAGGGAGGTGACCAAGAACCCGATGGTCACTCTGACAGAGCTCCAGAGTTCCTCTGTGGAGATGACAGAAACTTCCAGAAGGACAACCATCTCTGCAGCACTCCGCCAATCAGGACATTATGGTAGAGTGGCCAGATGGAAGCCACTCTTCAGTAAAAGGCACGACAGCCCGCTTGGAATTTGCCAAAAGGAACCAAAAGGACTCTGACCATGAGAAACAAGATTCTCTGTTCTGATGAAACCAAGACTTGACTCTTTGGCCTGAATGCTAAGCGTCATGTCTGGAGGAAAACTGGCACCATTCCTATGGTGAAGCATGGTGGTGGCAGCATCATGTTGTGAGGATATTTTTCAGCCACATGGACTGGGAGAAAAGCAGCCAACAAGTGCTCAGCATCTGGGAACTCGTTTGAGAATGTTGGAAAAGCATTCCAGGTGAAGCAGACTGAGAGAATGCCAAGAGAGTGCAAAGGTGTCATCAAGACAAAGGGTGGCTTACTGAAGAATCTCAAATATTTTGATTTGTTTAACACTTTTTTTGGATACTACATGATTCCATATGTGTTATTTCATAATGTTGATGTCTTCACTATTATTCTACAATGTAGAAAATAGTCAAAAGAAAAGAAAAACCCTTGAATGAGTACATGTTCAAAATTTACACTACCGGTCAAAAGTTTTAGATCTTCTTGATGTAGGCTAAGTAGCCTAACTATTGTTTAACAAAATTTTAGTACACAGAGTTAAACACGGCAACTTGTATTTTGTTGAAATAAAATAATATTTTAGCCTATAGCGCATACTGTTGAGTTGTATTCGAGAAAAATAATAATCTACATTTCAGCACAATCATCCTAAACTGTCATAAGAAATGACGTGGTGTTTTTGGTATAACAGTAGCCTAACATTATCTATGCTATTATATTAAGTTTGTTATGTACAATATTCATTAATCATGAAGTGATCTTGCGAAAAATAACCATTCCGAGAAGTGGTGAAGCATCGCTCCACTGCGCACTGGCAGCACTACACCCTTGATTATAACGGTTGAGTTTCACGTAACTATAGCTCTATGAACTAAACGGCGCATTCAGTTGACACCCCCAAAAAATAAATGTACACCATCGCAAAAGATTCAGGGCCGACCCAAAATCATTCAGGGCCCCAAAAGCAAGGTCCTGGTGACGTCCCTGACACGCACACACACAGTACCATCCACAATACATAACTGGCTAGGTAAATCTCCCCACACTGACAACCCCCTGCCTGTGGGGTAAAAGTTGGAGACTGGACATGAAGATGACCTAATGATGATGATGCATGTTGATAAAGTTAATACCGGCAGCGTACCACCCTGTATCCCACTGCTGGCTTGCTTCTGAAGCTAAGCAGGGTTGGTCCTGGTTGGGAGACCAGATGCTGCTGAAAGTGGTGTTGGAGGGCCAGCAGGAGGCACCCTTTCCACTGGTCTAAAAAACTATCCCAATGCCCCAGGGGAGTAATTGGGGACATTGTCCTGTGTAGGGTGCCATCTATGGGATGTTAAATGGGGTGTCCTGACTCTGTGGTCACTTAAGATCCCATGGCACTTCTTGTAAGAGTAGGGTGTTATCCCCAGTGTTCTAGCTAAATTCCCAATCTGGCCCTCATAACATCACGGTCACCTAATCATCCCCAGTTTACAATTAGCTCATTCATCTCCTCTCCCCTGTAACTATTCCCCAGGTTGTTGCTGTAAATGAGAATATGTTCAGTCAACTTACCTGGTAAAATATAAAAAAATAGAGGCCCTGGATGAAGGTAGGCTGTGACTTGTAAACTAAAACGATTATTCAGTAGCAAATGACTAGTCATTTAACTTTGCAAATTCCCTCAAGAAGTAAATAATAGCAATAATAATCGTGATAGCCGTTTATATCGATTTATTGGTCGGCTGTTAAAAGGATCCGCCCCTTTAAATTTTCTTTTGCCTAAAATGACATACCCAAATCTAACTGCCTGTAGCTCGGAACATGAAGCAAAGATATGCATATTCTTGGTACCATTTGAAAGGAAACACTTTGAACTTTGTGGAAATGTGAAAGGAATGTAGGAGAATATAACACAATATATCTGATAAAAGCTACCATCATCTTTGAAATGCAAGAGAAAGGCCATAATGTATTATTCCAGCCCAGGTGCAATTTAGATTTGCCACTAGATGGCAGCAGTGTATGTGCAATGTTTAGACTGATCCAATGAACCATTGTATTTCTGGTCAAAATGTTGTATCAAGACTGCCCAAATGTGCCTAATTTGTTTATTAAATAACTTTGTTCAAAATTGTGCATGCTCCTCAAACAATAGCATGGTATTCTTCCACTGTAATAGCTACTGTAAATTGGACAGTGCAGTTAGATTAACAAGAATTTAAGCTTTCTGCCAATATCAGATTTGTCCTGGGAAATGTTCTTGCTACTTACTAATGCTAATCACATTAGCCTACGTTAGCGCAACTGTCCCATGGACGGGACACCGATCCCAAAGAAGTTCACTATACTGAACAAAAATAAAACGCAACATTCAACAATTTAAGAGTTACAGTTCATATAAAAGGAAATCAGTAAATTAAAATAAATTCATTAGGCCCTAACCTATGGATTTCAGATGACTGGGAATACAGATATGCATCGGTTGGTCACAGATACCTTAAAAAAAAGGTAGGGGTGTCACCGCGATTTGTCTCATGCAGCGCGACATCTCCTTTGCATAGAGTTGAATAGTCTTTTGATTGTGGCCTGTGGAATGTTGTTCCACTCCTCTTCAATGGCTGTGCGAAGTTGCTGGATATTGTCGGGAACTGGAACAGACTGTCATACACGTCAATCCAGAGCATCCCAAACGTGCTCAATAGGTATCAGCATTATCATGCTGAAACATGAGGTGATGGCAGCAGATGAATGGCACGATAATGGGCCTCAGGATCTCATCATGTTCTCTGTGCATTCAAATTGCCGTCGATAAAATGCTATTGTGTTTTTTGTCCATAGCTCATGCCTGCCCATACCATAAGTCCACCATGGGGACCTTGTTCACAACATTGACATCAGCAAACTGCTCACCCACACAACACCATAAACATGGTCTGTGGTTGTGAAGTGGTTGGATGTACTCCCAAATTCTCTAAATCAATGTTGGAGGCAGTTTATGGTAAAGAAATGAACATTCAGTTCTGGCAACAGCTGGTGAACATTGGTGAACATTGCTGCAGTCAGCATGGCAATTGCACACTTTCTCAACACTTGAGACATCTGTGGCATTGTGTTGTGTGACAAAACTACACATTTTAGAGTGGCCTTTTATTGTCCCCAGCACAAGGTGCATCTGTGTAATGATCATGCTGTTTATTCAGTTTCTTGATATGCCACACCTGTCAGGTTGATGGATTATCTTGGCAAAGGAGAAATGCTCACTAACAGGGATGTAAACAAAATTTGTACACAACATTTAAGAGAAAGATTTTTGTTCATATGGAAAATGTGTGGGATCTTTTATTTCAAGTCATGAAACATGGGACCAACACTTTACATGTTGAGTTTATATTCTTGTTCAGTGTAGGTGAAAGGTCACCTCTGTCCTCTCGCTTTTAACCTTTATCTCAGTGCGAGCGTTTTCCCGAGAAAACACGGGTGGACAACGAACCCGATACCTTGAAATGCGAATAGATTCATTACAATCTGTGTATTACATAGCTAACCACCCAACAAAAGTCAGTGCAAACAATGGTTACTTAACGTTAACTGGTTGCAGTCCTTACTTAACCCCATTCAAGTTCAAATGCCTCAAACTATTACTAGCTCAACTAAAGCCAGACTAATTTACTGCCATTGCAAATGCAGCATTCTAGTAATGCATAAAAGCTGTCAATCGTTTTTGGGGGTGGTTAGCTAGCTAAGAAGCCAACTAAAAGCTCGATATGGAACTAGCTGTCGTTACTTAGCATTGGTCTTTAGCTAGCTAGCTCATTACCAAATACTAGCCGAGTAATGTAGCTAGCTTGCTAGCACCCCGGCACATGACTGTCAGTCTATTCATTGTCGAAGGATCAACACACAAACAAAATAAGTACAATATCACTTTGTATTCGAGAGACAAAGGAGCATTTTTCAATAGTTTGTGCATTAATTGTATACTGACCTTTTCCAGCTTTGAAGAGTGCTGCCATGTTTATGCTTGTCTCGAAACCAGACAGCTGGAGTAGCTATCAACCCACGTGACATAGTTCGAGTGACGTCTGTACTTTTTGTTATGGTTATGTAGACTGCGTTTCTTTAAATATTTTTTTTTTTTATTGCAGATTAACCAGTATACAACCAGACAATGATAACATATGCTAGGGGGTACAACAAATGACAGATTATACAAAAACCTTAAAAGAAACACATATTGATTGCTGTGACAGCTTTCTTATTAGAAGAATGTAGAATGGTCTTAATGTACTGCTCGAATTCCTTATAGAAAACACAAGTGGTCTTTTATTCGTGAATTTACATTTATGAATATGACATTTTCCCATTAGCACAATTAGATTTGAGGTAAAATTGTTGTTCTTTATCTTTACTATGGTTAAGGAAACCGAGCTGCACATTCTCCCATAAAACAAAAGTCATCAAGAATATTAACAATTATAAACTGTGAATATCTTTCCATAATTTCTTTACATGCAGACAATGACAAAATAAATGCAAAACTGTGTCTGGATGCTCAACACAAAGTACAGTCAATGTTAATGTCTTTTTTGAGTTTCTTCAGGTAATGATTCGCAGGGTAATACTTAAGGATCACTCTGAAAGAGACCTCTGACCTTGTTAACAAGCAGGTATTTGTGGTAATAACCAGACTTTTTTCCAACAGATATTGACAAATGTATTCCAGTAAGTTGTGACATAAGGAATGGATACAATATCCCTTTGAAATAAAGCACGTACAGATCTGTTGTTTTGAGGGAGCAAGGAGGAACACATTTTTCCTATTGGAGAGTCAACTGGATTAAGTTAGGGTAGGTCAAGAAGGTGAGGTAGCCTACATTTCTTATCAGAATTATTTAGCTACATATTTACATCAGTATAGCGGCAGCCTTATGTGCAGAACTGGCTGATGTTAAAACAATCGGATGCCCTGTTGTAGCCTAAAATGAGCTCATTTGATAATTTTCCCATTTTAATGATGATTTATCGTGTCTACATCTTTTTCTTTGGTCATTTTATGGGACCATTGGCAGAAATTCAAAGGTGAACATTTTAAATCACAAAAATATTGTGTTTTGTCATAAACTGACCATAACTCCTATGTCATAGATCTAGATAGGAAACACATTTCAAGGTCCCATTGAATAACCTTATACAAGCTTTATCTACATGCATCCTCATGGTTAGGTAATAATAATTTAAACTGTTCAATCTATAGCTTAGAGACAGGAGGACTGTGCTCTCTGTTAGTGGTGAGAGGGGCTGTGTTCAACCTTTAACCCCTCATTAATCAGATGGTCCTTTCTCAGTCTAACAGGACAGATGGAGAGGAGAGGGACAGAAGGAAGAGAGAGAGAGATGGACACAGTGAAGGAGGGAGACAGAGAAAGACAAAACATTGGGAGAAAGCAGTCAGACAGACATAAGGGAAAAGAGAGAAAGAAACAGTGAATAACAAACAGAGAGAGAAAGACAGTGAAGCACAAAATGCTGTGGTAAAAATGTTGCCACAGGCTCTGAATAAAAGTAGTCCAGGCAAAAGGAGTTCAAGTTTTTCAAAACATGTTTATTATTTGGCATCATAAAAAGTCATTTAGGTTGTTCCAGTTGGTACGATGCTGTCATTCTATCCCTTTAGGATGGAGGGATGAGGGTGGGTGAAGGGAAGGAAAGGAGGGATAGGGTTGGAGAAATAAAAAGCGCCTGTTGGGCGGGTTGAGTGAGGGAGGGCTGGCTGCAGTTACAGCGTCCGTCCACCAGAGTTCACTCACTTGCTGGCGGAAGTGAGGTTGAAGCAACCACGCTGATGGAACTGCATGTCCCTGACGCGACGCATGGACTGGATCTGGGGCTGGAAGGCACAGAACTCATTGTAGTGTCTGTAGTCACCACACTCAAACAGGTACTGGTAGCCTCTGTATCCGGGGTACTGGTAACCCACCCACCTGGAGAGAGAAAGGGTCAGTTTAGTTTAGTTACACTATATTTAGATTTATAGTATTTCTAGGCTGTTTTTAGATTAAAATGAAGTCATATAATGGAGTTCTACAGTCATAAATGTACCTTTGATATTTTATGACACACAAACATAACCCAGTCCTCCCCATGACTGACGGAATACTTCCCTTTATAGCGTGACACTTCCCACAAGGCTTCATGTTGTAGGCACAAGGCAAGGGACCTGCAGCTCTGCCTTAGGCTCTGGGCCATATGTCACTATACTGCTACTAATGTATTACTACTCTATTTCTAGCTTCTCCTGCAGATATGAGCTTTACCACTGATATAGCTGATGATTTGTCAGTTTATTTAACCAGGTTCTCAGCAGCAGAGTAGCCCTACTGCTGTGATACATATAATATATAAATGTGGTGTGTGTATAAGGATGAGTGCGTGCGTGTGTGTGTGTACTCACACTCCGCCGGGCACCCTCACGCTGCCCACCCTGTCAGTGAAGCCGTGCGCCCAGAGGGTGGGCACGTCATCCTCCTGGATCTCCATCTTATTGCCCTTGAAGTCGGAGAGCTCAAACAGACAGATCTTGTGCTCCATGCTGTCCTGATGAGGGAAAGAGGGAGAGAGGGAAGGAAGGAAGGAAGGGAAGGAAGGCGAGAGAATGTCAGGGTACAGTGTTGGAGGTTAACTCCACTAGCTACTGTATTAGCCCTGGTCACCAGATGTTTTTGCTTTAGCAAACTCCTTTGTCATTGTCATGTTGGGAATGTTTGTGTGTGTGTGTGAAAATGTGAGAGTGTGTGTGTGTGTTTGGCATGAGTCTGTGTGTATGCGAATGTGTGTGTGTGTGTTCCTCACCATGCGGATGGGTCTGAGGGACATGAGGCAGTCACTACGGTAAGAGTTGCTCCAGGTATCCCAGCGAGGGTACTCTCCCTTCTCCAAGATGAACATCTCCCCACGGAAGTTAGTCTGCTCAAAGGCAACAAAGCTGGAGAGGGGGGGCCACCAGGGACAGGGGGGGCACAAGGGGGTGATGGGGGAGAGAGGGATTAGAAGACGGGATGAAATGAGTGTGAAGAACTGTGAAAAAGTACAGGATCAGTGTTTGATCTCAGATGTTAAAGTGTTCCTGTGTTTTGGACTAGATTACAGTGGAGCTTACTGATTGCGTAATCATACCCTATTCGTGTGTGTGTGTGTGTGTGTGTGTGTGTGTGTGTGTGTGTGTGTGTGTGTGTGTGTGTGTGTGTGTGTGTGTGTGTGTGTGTGTGTGTGTGTGTGTGTGTGTGATCTTTCCCTGTAGATGTGTGTGTGTGTGATCTTTCCCTGTAGGTGTGTGTGTGTGATCTGTAGGTGTATGTGTGTGTGTGATCTTTCCCTGTGTGTGTGATCTTTCCCTGTAGGTGTATGTGTGTGTGTGATCTTTCCCTGTAGGTGTGTGTGTGTGTGTGTGTGTGTGTGTGTGTGTGTGTGTGTGTGTGTGTGTGTGTGTGTGTGTGTGTGATCTTTCCCTGTTGGTGTGTGTGTGTAGGTGTGTGTGTGTGTGTGATCTTTCCCTGTAGGTGTGTGTGTGTGTGTGTGTGTGATCTTTCCCTGTAGGTGTGTGTGTGTGTGTGTGTGTGTGATCTTTCCCTGTAGGTGTGTGTGTGTGTGTGTGTGTGTGTGTGTGTGTGTGTGTGTGTGTGTGTGTGATCTTTCCCTGTAGGTGTGTGTGTGTGTGTGTGTGTGTGTGATCTTTCCCTGTAGGTGTGTGTGTGTGTGTGTGTGTGTGTGTGATCTTTCCCTGTAGGTGTGTGTGTGTGTGTGTGTGTGTGTGTGTGTGATCTTTCCCTGTAGGTGTGTGTGTGTGTGTGTGTGTGATCTTTCCCTGTAGGTGTGTGTGTGTGTGTGTGTGTGTGTGTGTGTGTGTGTGTGTGTGTGTGTGTGTGATCTTTCCCTGTAGGTGTGTGTGTGTGTGTGTGTGTGTGTGTGTGATCTTTCCCTGTAGGTGTGTGTGTGTGTGTGTGTGTGTGTGTGTGTGATCTTTCCCTGTAGGTGTGTGTGTGTGTGTGTGTGTGTGTGTGTGTGTGTGTGTGTGTGTGTGTGTGTGTGTGTGTGTGTGTGTGTGTGTGTGTGTGTGTGTGTGTGTGTGTGTGTGTGTGTGATCTTTCCCTGTAGGTGTGTGTGTGTGTGTGTGTGTGTGTGTGTGTGTGTGTGTGTGTGTGTGTGTGTGTGTGTGTGTGATCTTTCCCTGTAGGTGTGTGTGTGTGTGTGTGTGTGTGTGTGTGTGTGTGTGTGTGTGTGTGTGTGTGTGTGTGTGTGATCTTTCCCTGTAGGTGTGTGTGTGTGTGTGTGTGATCTTTCCCTGTAGGTGTGTGTATGTGTGTGTGTGTGATCTTTCCCTGTAGGTGTGTGTGTGTGTGTGTGTGTGTGTGTGTGTGTGTGTGTGATCTTTCCCTGTAGGTGTGTGTGTGTGATCTTTCCCTGTAGGTGTGTGTGTGTGTGTGTGTGTGTGTGTGTGTGTGTGTGTGTGAGATCTTTCCCTGTAGGTGTGTGTGTGTGTGTGTGTGTGATCTTTCCCTGTAGGTGTGTGTGTGTGTGTGTGTGTGATCTTTCCCTGTAGGTGTGTGTGTGTGTGTGTGTGTGATCTTTCCCTGTAGGTGTGTGTGTGTGTGTGTGTGTGTGATCTTTCCCTGTAGGTGTGTGTGTGTGTGATCTTTCCCTGTAGGTGTGTGTGTGTGTGTGTGTGTGTGATCTTTCCTGTAGGTGTGTGTGTGTGTGTGTGTGTGATCTTTCCCTGTAGGTGTGTGTGTGTGTGTGTGTGTGATCTTTAACTGTAGGTGTGTGTGTGTGTGTGTGTGTGATCTTTCCCTGTAGGTGTGTGTGTGTGTGTGTGTGTGTGTGATCTTTCCCTGTAGGTGTGTGTGTGTGTGTGTGTGTGTGTGTGTGTGTGATCTTTCCCTGTAGGTGTGTGTGTGTGTGTGTGTGATCTTTCCCTGTAGGTGTGTGTGTGTGTGTGTGTGTGATCTTTCCCTGTAGGTGTGTGTGTGTGTGTGTGTGTGTGATCTTTCCCTGTAGGTGTGTGTGTGTGTGTGTGTGTGATCTTTCCCTGTAGGTGTGTGTGTGTGTGATCTTTCCCTGTAGGTGTGTGTGTGTGTGTGTGTGATCTTTCCCTGTAGGTGTGTGTGTGTGTGTGATCTTTCCCTGTAGGTGTGTGTGTGTGTGTGTGTGTGTGATCTTTCCCTGTAGGTGTGTGTGTGTGTGTGTGATCTTTCCCTGTAGGTGTGTGTGTGTGATCTTTCCCTGTAGGTGTGTGTGTGTGATCTTTCCCTGTAGGTGTGTGTGTGTGTGTGTGATCTTTCCCTGTAGGTGTGTGTGTGTGTGTGATCTTTCCCTGTAGGTGTGTGTGTGTGTGTGTGTGTGTGTGTGATCTTTCCCTGTAGGTGTGTGTGTGTGTGTGTGTGTGTGTGATCTTTCCCTGTAGGTGTATGTGTCCACTTACGGGCCGCACTCAACGATGATACTGCGCACTCTCTCCATGCCGCGGTCACACACGTTCATGCACTCGTTCTGGATCTCCATCATTCTGCCCTGGAAGTTCTCCTGGTCGAACAGCATGATCTGCAGGGGTCAGAGGTTAGATGACATCATCAACAGGAGAGGTCAAGGGTGAGACACTGTCCTTCTTCCAGAAATATTGTATTCTATATTTGCCATTTTACCATAGAATAAGAAGGAATATGGTGCCTTTTACTACTGCAGGTTTGTAACTACTGTAGGACTCAGAGCCCTTTACAGTTGGGGCTGGTAACTACAGTAACTCAATCTATCAATCAGTTAGAAAGCTCCATTATCACTCTGACTACCTGGACAGGAGCTTCCTTCCACTAAACCCAAAGCCCCCTGTACTGCTGTGAAGGCTGTAAGATGTCTGGGGTCATCTTAAGACCCACTGACTGAGTAGCAATGTTTCCAATCACAACAAACCTCCTGTATAATGCTCTAGCCATAGTCAATTAACCTGGGTCAAATAAAGGCTAAAGGCAAATGGCTAACTTTAGACTGTTTGCTGCTCCCACACAATGGGTGGACATTACTCTTTTTTTCTGCAGTTACAATTTGAATCCAGCTCCTGTGCCAAGTGGGCTGTGTCTATATATAATGGTGATGTGGTGACTCACTTTGAAGTTTCCCATGCCAGGGTCTCCGGTCTTGGTGGCCTTGCTGGTGGCAGCGGGGGCAGGGGCTCCCTTGTCCTTGGCATCAGTGCCCTGACTGGAGGCGGACTTGGCGGTCTGAGACATGGTGAGGGATCAGGAGATTCTGACAGAGCGGGAGGGAGATGGAAAGTATGGAGGGAGACGGGGTAGAGGGAGGGAATGGAGAGATGAGTGTGGGAAGAGAGGGGGCAAGGAAAGGAATGTCAGAGGAAAGAGAGGGTGGAGCAGGCAGAGACAGTAAAAGAGAGGATTGATGGAAAGAGGGCGAGTGAGGAGGATAGAGATGCAAGTAGAGAGAATGGAGGGGAGATAGATTGAGAGAAAGAGGGACAAGGAGAAATACATGTAAAAACAGTCAAAACACAATCAGGTAAAGGTGTGGTATCAATGATCTTACTGCAGAGTGAATGTGTGTTGATTGTGTGTTACTATTTTATTTTTGTAAATAACTGAGGCAGGACACAGAGGCCACACACTTCCATAGGATGGATCAGAATCACCAATAAGAAAGTAACCATCCAATGTAGCAATCCAGCCTGGGGTCTGAGTGCCTCATGTAGGCCCTGAGGCCTGGGCCTCTGTTAGGGGCTCTGCCCCGCTCGAGGGTGACACACCCAGGCATTGTAGGCTGAGAGGAGTGGGCCCTTGTGTACTGTTTGCCGCTGTGGATTGTGTGTGTGGGTGGGGTGTGTCCTTACCTGCGTGTACAGCTTGTAGTGCCGTGTGGGGTAGGCTGGCTCGTGCTGGCCCCCTCAGTGGAGAGCCCTAGCTTTTATACCCTGGCAAGGGCCGAACGCCGGGGCTCGCAGGACAATAAAAACACAAGCGTCATCAGAGTTGATCTGGACCAAAGCACCCCAGGTCATCGCATCACCCAGAAGCCCCCTCCTCCCCCGTGCTGCATGTAAGCACTTTACTGTCAATGGAAAGCCCTGACAATGGCACTTTCCCCTCTGTTAGTGCGCTGGGCCTGTAAACTATAGCAGCATATAGAGAACAGGAATGCATAGACTTGAAGGGCGCAAGGAGTTAATCCTCTAACACATACACACGCAGCTGCATGCAGACACACATGCATGCACTCATGTACAGACACGCAGACACACACACACACACACACACACACACAGTGTTTCTCTCTTATCTTTCTCTTACTCTTAACAGGAAAAACTTTACATGGTATAGCCATAACTGATTTACTCTTTCTACTTCTTCTTCTATGTAGTTCCAAGCACAATGTGTGAAAAGTAGTTTATGAATAAAGTTATGATCACTATTCATATTTATTTATTATCGGAGAAGATGTAAAGGACATGTAACCAGGTGATAATGTCTCACAGCACTGTCTGTCTGTCTGTATCCCACACATGTTTTACATGGATATAATGCTAATATACAGACACTATCACACAGCATTTTGAAACACAGAAAAGGGTGTTAAAGGAGGATGAGATGGAGAAAAGGAAGAGAGAGGAGAAATAGTAGAGCCTGTAGGACACTGACAAAGCCTTAATCCTTGTCTTTTCTCCTCTCTACTACTCTCTTCTTTCCTTCCCTCCATCTCCCTCTACCCCCTCACCACAGGTCTTTATGGAAAGTGTTCATGTTCTACACACATTGTCCAATCAAGTACAGGTCCCTCCATTGTATAGGTCAATGTCAATGATCATGAAGTTATGGTTTTAAGAATAAAGATTACTTTTTCAATGTTGTGGGCATCGTGATCCTTGAAAGATTGATTGATTGTTTGTTTGATTGGTTAATTAACACATTTAGATGGATACAGTGCCTTCAGAAAGTATTCACACCCCTTTAATTTTTCCACATTTTGTTGTGCTATAAAGTGGGATTAAAATGAATTTAATTGTCATTTTTTTGTCAAAGTGGAAGAAAGTGTCAAAGAGGAAGTGGAAAAATTCTAACATTTGTAAAAAGAATATGAAAAAATAAAACACTAATATATCTTGATTATATACAGTTGAAGTCGAAAGTTCACATACACTTACGTTGGAGTCAATAAAACTCGATTTTCAACCACTCCACAGATTTCTTGTTAACAAACTATAGTTTTGGCAAGTCGGTTAGGACATTACTTTGTGCATGACACAAGTCATTTTTCCAACAATTGTTTACAGACAGATTATTTCACTGTATCACAATTCCAGTGGGTCAGAAGTTTACATAAACTAAGTTGACTGTGCCTTTAAACAGCTTGGAAAATTCCAGAAAATTATGTCCTGGCAGCATCATGTTGTCGGGGTGCTTTGCTGCAGGAGGGATTGGTGCACTTCAAAATAGATGGCTTCATGAGGGAGGAAAATTATGTAGATATATTGAAGCAACATCTCAAGACAGTCAGGAAGTTAAAGTTTGGTCGCAAATGGGTCTTCCAAATGGACAATGACCCCAAGCATACTTCCAAAGTTGTGGCAAAATGGCTTAAGGACAACAAAGTCAAGGTATTGGAGTGGCCACAAAGCCCTGACCTCAACACTATAGAAAATTTGTGGGCAGAACTGAAAACGCGTGTGCGAGTAAGGAGGCCTACAAACCTGATTCAGTTACACCAGCTCCGTCAGGAGGAAGGGGCCAAAATTCACCCAACTTAGTGTGGGAAGCTTGTGGAAGGCTACCTGAAACATTTGACCCAAGATAAACATTTTAAAGGCAATGCTACCAAATACTAACTGGGTGTATGTAAACTTCTGACCCACTGGGAATGTGATGAAAGAAATAAAAGCTGAAATATATCACTCTACTATTATTCAGACATTTCACATTCTTAAAATAAAGTGGTGATACTAACTGACATAAAACAGGGAATTTTTACTAAGATTAAATGTCAGGAATTATGAAAAACTGAGTTGCTGCCACCCCCGTGCTTCACGGTTGGGATGGCGTTCGATGGCTTCAAGCCTCCCCCTTTTTCCTCCAAACACAACAATGGTCATTTTAGTCAAACAGTTCTATTTTTGTTTCATCAGACCAGAGGACATTAATCCAAAAAGTATGATCTTTGTCCCCATGTGCAGTTGCAAACCGTAGTCTGTCTTTTTTATGCCGGTTTTGCAGCAGTGGCTTCTTCCTTGCTGAGCGGCCTTTCAGGTTATGTCGATATAGGACTCGTTTTACTGTGGATATTGTTACGACTGTCATAGTCGTTCTCCTCAGACGAGGAGGAGCATGGATCAGACCAACACGCAGAGTGGTTAGTGTTCATTATTTAATGAAAGTAAAACAGAACACTTCAAGACACAAAACAACAAACGTAACCAAACCGAAAACAGTCCCGTGTAGTACGAACACTGACACGAGATACAAACACCCACAAAACACACGTGAAACCCAGGCTGCCTAAGTATGATTCTCAATCAGGGACAACGATTGACAGCTGTCTCTGAGAATCATACCAGGCCGAACACAAACAATCCAACATAGAAAATCAAACATAGACAAACCCACCCAACTCACGCCCTGACCAACTAAATAAATACAAGAAAAAGGAACAGGTCAGGAACGTGACAGATATAGATACTTTTGTACCCGTTTCCTCCAGCATCTTCACAAGGTCCTTTGCTGTTGTTCTCGGATTGATTTGCACTTTTCGCGCCCAAGTACGTTATGCTTTAGGAGAAAGCACGCGTCTCCTTCCTGAGCGGTATGACGGCTGCGTGGTCCCATGGTGTTTATACTTGCGTACTATTGTTTGTACAGATGAACGTCGTACCTTCACGCATTTGGAAATTGCTCCCAAGGATGAACCAGACTTGTGGAGGTCTAAAAATGGTCTTGGCCTCATTTCTTTTGATTTTCCCATGACGTCAAGCAAAGAGGCACTGAGTTTGAAGGTAGGCCTTGAAATCCATCCACAGGTACACCTCCAATTGACTCAAATGATGTCACTTAGGCTAAGTGCTATCAGAAGCTTCTAAAGCCATGACATCCTTTTCTGGAATTTTCCAAGCTGTTTAAAGGCACAGTCAACTTAGTGTACATAAACTTCTGACCCACTGTAATTGTGATACAGTGTGAAGTAATATGTCTGGAAACAATTGTTGGAAAAATTACTTGTGTCATGCAAGAAATCGATGTCCTAACCAACTTACCAAAACTATAGTTTGTTAGCAAGAAATTTGTGGATTGGTTGAAAAACGAGTTTTGATGACTCCAACCTAAGTGTATGTAAACTTCCGACTTCAACTGTAGACAGACAGACAGACAGACAGACAGACAGACAGACAGACAGACAGACAGACAGACAGACAGATAGATAGATAGATAGATAGATAGATAGATAGATAGATAGATAGATACATTGGCTTCAGAAAGTATTCCTTCTTATTGGCAGGGACTAGGGAGTTCTTTATGAAAAAAATTAACAGATTAGAGATAAACACAGGAAAATCCTAGAGGAAAATCTGGTTAAGGCTGCTTTCCAACAGACAAATTCACCTTTCAGCAAGACAATAACCCAAAACACAAGGCCAAATACAGTACCAGTCAAAAGTTTGGACACACCTACTCATTTAAGGGTTTTTCTTTATTTTTGTTATTTTCTACATTGTAGAAAGTAGTGAAGACATCAAAACTATGAAATAATACATATGGAATCATGTAGTAACCAAGAAAGTGTTAAACAAATCCAAATATATTTTATATTTGAGATTCTTCAAAGTAGCCACCATTTGCCTTGATGACAGCTTTGCACACTCTTGGCATTCTCTTAACCAGCTTTAGCTGGAATGCTTTTCCAACAGTCTTGAAGGAATTCCCACATATGCTGAGCACTTCTTGCCTGCTTTTCCTTCACTCTGCGGTCCAACTCATTCCAAACCATCTCAATTGGGTTGAGGTCGGGTGATTGTGGAGGCAAGATCATCTGATGCGGCATGCCATCACTCTCCTTCTTGGTCAAATAACCCTTACACAGGCTGGAGGTGTGTTGGGTCATTGTCATATTAAAAAACAAATGATAGTACCACTCAGAGCAAACCAGATGGAATGGCGTATCGCTGCAGAATGCTGTGGTAGCCATGCTGGTTAAGTGTGCCTTGAATTCTAAATAAATCACAGACAGTGTCACCGGCAAAGCACCCCAACACCATCACACAACCTCTATGCTTCACGGTGGGAACCACACATGCGGAGATCATCCGTTCACCTACTCTGCATCTCACAAAGACACAGTGGTTGGAACCAGAAATCTCAAATTTGGACTCATCAGACCAAAGGACAGATTTCCACCGGTCTAATGTCCATTACTCGTGTTTCTTGGCCCAAGCAAGTCTCTTCTTATTATTGGTGTCCTTTAGTAGTGGTTTCTTTGCAGCAATTCGACCATGAAGGCCTGATTCACTCAGTCTCCTCTGAACAGTTGATGATGAGATGTGTCTGTTACTTGAACTCTGTGAAGCATTTATTTAGGCTTCAATTTCTGAGGCTGGTAACTAATTAATTTATCCTCTGCCGCAGAGGTAACTCTGGGTCTTCCTTTCCTGTGGCGGTCTTCATGAGAGCCAGTTTCATCATAGCGCTTGATGGTTTTTGCGACTGCACTTGAAGAAACGTTCAAAGTTCTTGACATTTCCCGGCTTGACTGACCTTCATGTCTTAAAGTAATGATGGACTGTTGTTTCTCTTTGCTTATTTGAGCTGTTCTTGCCATAATATGGACATGGTCTTTTACCAAATAGGTCTATCTTCTGTATGCCACCCCTACCTTGTCACAACACAAATGATTGGTTCAAACACATTAAGAAGGGAAGAAATTCCACAAATTAACTTTTAACAAGGCACACTTGTTAATTGAAATGCATTCCAGGTGACTACCTCATGAAGCTGGTTGAGAGAATGCCAAGTGTGTGCAAAGCTGTCATCAAGGCAAAGGGTGGCTACTTTGAAAAATCTCAAATATGAAATGTATTTTGACTTTTTTAATTACTACATGAATCCATATGTGTTATTTCATAGTTTTGATGTCTTCACTATTATTCTACAATGTAAAAATAAAGAAAAACCCTTGAATGAGTAAGTGTGTCCAAACTTTTGACTGGTACTGCATATACTGGAGTTGCTTACCAAGACAACATTGAATGTTCCTGAGTGGGCTAGTTACAATTTTGACTTAAATCGGCATGAAAATCTATGGCAATACTTGAAATTGTCTATCTAGCAATGATCAACAACCAATCCTAAAAATAATAATGTGGAAATATTCTACAATCCAGGTGTGCAAAGCTCTTAGAGACTTACCCAGAAAGACTCACAGCTGTAATCACTGCCAAAGGCCACTGGAACACATGTTGTTTTGGCATGAGAAAACTATGCTATAAGGTGTATAATTTGTTCATAAAGTCTGTGACTGGTTATGTTAGCCACACACAGTACATTTAGCATTAGCCACATTGCGGTAGCATAGTCATAGCAGTGATGTAAAGTACTTCAGTAAAAATCCTTTAAAGTACTACTTAAGTTGTTTTATGGGGTATCTGTACTTTACTTTTTATATTTTTGACTACTTTTACTTTTACGTCACTACATTCCTAAAGAAAATAATATACTTTTTACTCCATACATTTTTCCTGACACCCCGAAAAGTACTTATTACATTTAAAATGCTTAGCAGGAAATTGTCAAATTCCCGCACTTATCAAGAGAACATCTCTGGTCGTCCCTACTACCTCTGATCTGGCGGACTCAATAAGCACACGTGCTTCATTTGTAAATTATGTCTGAGCGTTGGAGTGTGTCCTTGGCTAAACGTTAATTAAAAAAAATAAGAAAATTGTGGGGTTTTCTTAATATAGGCAATCTTAAATTATTTATACTTTTACTTTTGATACCTAAGTAATTACACTTTTTTTTTTTTTTTTTACATACCTAAGCAATTACATGTAGTATATTTAAAACCAAATAGTTTTAGACTTTTACTCAAGTCGTATTTTACTGGGTGACTTTTACTTTTACTTGTAATTTTCTATTGAGGTATCTTTACTTTTACTCAAGTATGACAACTGGGTACTTTTTCCACCACTGGTCATACTGTAGCGCTGATGCTAGCCAGATAGCTTTAGAATTAGCTCACAGCAGCACTGTACAGTACAATATAGTACAGGAAAAGTGTCTGTGTGTGTTAACAATAGAGTGACTGGCTAGTCAAGCAGTAGTCAAGAGTCAGAGAGAAGAGCAGAGACAGGACTGTCACTAGCCTACCTCTCTCTGATCGGAGCCTGTGGATGGTTGGTACAGTGCATTCGGAAAATATTCAGACCCCTTGACTATTTCCACATATTGTTATGTTACAGCCTTATTCTAAAATGGAATAAATACTTTTCCCCCCTCGTCAATCTACAAACAATACCCCAAAATGACAAAGTGGTTTTTAGAAATGTTGGCAAATGTATTAAAAATACAAAACAGAAATACCTTATATACATAAGCATTCAGACCCTTTGCTATGAGACTAGAAATTGAGCTCAGGTGCAGCCTGTTTCCATTGATCATCCTTGATATGTTTCTACAACTTGATTGGAGTCAACCTGTGATAAATTCAATTGATTGGACATAATTTGGAAAGGCACACACCCGTCTATATAAGGTCCCCAAGTTGACAGTGAATGTCAGAGCAAAAACCAAGCCATGAGGTCGAAGGAATTGTCCGTAGAGCTCTGAGACAGGATTGTGTAGAGGCACAGATCTGGGGAAGTATACCAAAAAATTGCTGCAGCATCAAAGGTCCCCCAAGAACACAGTGGCTTCCATCATTCTTAAATGGAAGAAATTTGGAACAACCAAGACTCTTCCTCGAGCTGGCTGCCTGGCCAAACAGAGCAATCGGCAGAGAAGGGCCTTGGCCAGGGAGGTGAGCAAGAACCCGATGGTCACTCTGACAGAGCTCCAGAGTTCCTCTGTGAAGATGGGAGAAACTTCCAGAAGGACAACCATCTCTGCAGCACTCCACCAATCAAGCCTTTATGATAGAGTGGCCAGATGGAATCCACTCCTCAGTAAAAGGCACATGACAGCCCACTTGGAGTTTGCAAAAAGGCCCCTAAAGGACTCTCAAACCATGAGAAACAAGATTCTCTGGTCTGATGAAACCAAGATTGAACTATTTGGCCTGAATGCCAAGTGTCACATCTGGAGGAAACCTGTTACCATCCCTACGGTGAAGCATGGTGGTGGCAGCATCATGCCGTGGGGATGTTTTTCAGCGGCAGGGACAGGGAGACTAGTCAGGATCAAGGGAAAGATGAACGGAGCAAAGTACAGAGAGATCCTTGATGAAAACCTGCTCCAGAGTGCTCAGCACGTCAGACTGGGGTGAAGCTTCACCTTCCAACAGGACAACAACCCTAAGCACACAGCCAAGACAATGTAGGAGCGGCATCAGGACAAGTCTCTGAATGTCCTTGAGTAGCAAAGCCAGAACCTGGACTTGAACCCGATCAAATCTCTGGAGAGACCTGAAAATAGCTGTGCAGCAACGCTCCCCATCCAACCTGACAGAGCTTGAGATGATCTGCAGAGAAGAATGGGAGAAACTCCCCAAATACAGGTGTGCCAAGTTTGTAGCATCATCCCCAAGAAGACTCAAGGCTGTAATCGCTGCCAAAGGTGCTTCAACAAAGTACTGAGTAAAGTGTCTGAATACTAATGTAAATGTTATATTTCTGTTTTTTTTCATTTGGAATACATTTGAAAAAATGTCTAAAAACCTGTTTTTGCTTTGTCATTATGGGGTATTGTGTGTAAATTGATGTGTGTGTAAAGTGTGATAAGACTTCATTGTTATTATGACATCATCAATGAAGCTTTCAGTTTAATGTCATTGTGGAAGGTTGACAGGACTCAAATCGAGCGCCTTCAAAATAAATGTACACAGTTAAACTTGTGCCTGGAAGACTTTTAGACTGTTGACCAAGTTGTTGTTTTTCTTTTTTATTCTGTTAGCCCACATTGAGCCACAGCATGTAGTGTTGATGGTGTGTCTCTTAGTTATTCCTGTCATGAATCATAGTTAATCAGTCAGTATGATCAGGACATGCTTCCATGTTTTATAGCACACAGTAGCAGGAGGCTCCATTTGCTGCTGGAATGTAGAGATCTATTTTGTCAGAGAAAGAGGGAGAGAGGGATGGTGAAAAAAATGGGGGAGAGGGGAATGAGAGAAGGAAATAGAGAGATAAGGAAAGAGAGCAATAGAAGGAAAGAGAGAGACAGCGAGAGAAAGAGAAGGGGGTGAGAGAGTAGGGAAAGCGAGAGGGGAGAGAGAAATAGAGAGCGGGAGAGAAACAGGTTTTTAGACATTTTTTCAAATGTATTCCAAATTGAAAAAAAATGAAATATAACATTCACATAAGTATTCAGACACTTTACTCAGTAATTTGTTGAAATACCTTTAGCAGCGATTACAGCCTTGAGTCTTCTTGGGATGGCGCTACATGCTTGGCACACCTGTATTTGAAGAGTTTCTCCCATTCTTCTCTGCAGATCCTCTCAAGCACTATCAGGTTGGATGGGGAGAGTCGCTGCAGAGCTATTTTCAGGTCTCTCCAGAGATGTTAGATCGGGTTCCAGTCCGGGCTCTGGCTGGGCCACAAAGAAATTCAGAGACTATTCCCAAAGCCAATCCTGTGTTGTCTTGGCTGTGTGCTTAGGGTTGTTGTCCTGTTGGAAGGTGAACCTTCGCCCCAGTCTGAACGCTCTGGAGCAGGTTTTCATCAAGGATCTCTCTGTACTTTGTTCCATTCATAATTCAATTCTGACTAGTCTTCCAGTCCCTGCCGCTGAAAAACATCCCCACAGCATGATTCTGCCACCACCATGCTTCACCGTGGTGCCAGGTTTCCTCCAGATGTGACGCTTGGCATTCAGGTCAAAAAGTTACATCTTGGTTTGCTCAGACCAGAGAATCTAATTTCTCATGTTCTGAGAATCCTTTTAGGTGCCTTTTGGCAAACTCCAAGCAGGCTGTCATGTGCCATTTACTGAGGAGCGGATTCCATCTGGCCACTCTACCATAAAGGCCTGATTGATGGAGTGCTGCAGAGATGGTTGTCCTTCTGGAAGTTTCTCCCATCTCCACAGAGGAACTCTGGAGCTCGGTCAGAATGACTATCTGGTTCTTGGTCACCTCCCTGACCAAGGCCCTCTCCCCTGATTGCTCAGTTTGGCAGGGCAGCCAGCTCTAGGGAGAGTCTTGGTGGTTCCAAACTTCTTTAATTTAAAAGTGATGAAGGCCATTGTGTTCTTGGGGACCTTCAATGCAGCAGAAATGTTTTGGTAGCCTTCACCAGATCTGTGCCTCTACACAATCCTGTCTCGGCGCCCTACGGACAATTCCTTCGACCTCATGGCTTGGTTTTTGCTCTGACATGCATTGTCAACTGTGGGGCCTTATATAGACAGTTGTGTACCTTTACAAATAATGTCCAATCAATTGAATTTACCACAGGTGGACTCCAAGTTGTAGAACATCTCAAGGATGATGAGCTCAATTTCGAGTCTCATAGACAAGGGTCTGAATGCTTATGTATATAAGGTATTTATGTTTCTAAAAACCTGTTTTCGCTTTGTCATTATGGGGTATTGTGTGTAGATTGATGAGGGAAGAAATGTATTTTATCCATTTTAGAATAAGCCTGTAACGTAACTATATCTAGAAAAAGTCAAGAGGTTTTATACTTTCCGAATGCACTGTATATAGATACAGTATTTTGTTTTTTAGGGGTTAATAGGAGACAGTGACTGTAGCAGAGCAGGTGAGGTGAACCAGCGTGTGACAGACAGAGAAACAGACAGGGCTCTCTCTAAAGGTGAGTAAAGGACATGACAAGCTTGTCAACAGAGAGGAGAGGTAGGAGAGGGTCATCCATTAGGCTTTGGGGACACAGCTAGCTAGTTTACTTCCTCATAAGAACACGTGAGGTGTGAATGATAGAAATAGAGAAGGTTGAAAGGGAGAGATGGTTAGGAAGAGAGAGGGAGAGAGAGGAAGTGAGAGAGAGAGAAATCAACAGTGTAGGCTACTGTACATGGCTTTGAGGGCATCCCCCTCCCCTCCTCCTCGCCCCTTGACATGCTCTCCAAGTGCCCTTCTCTCCTCCCCATATCTGGTCCCTGCCCTGGGTGATACTGTGGTGTCTGCACTTCTGGCCCTCTATAGATTAACCCTGCTTTTGTCGGTGGGACAAAGAGAGGCCCCTCCCCGCTGCTGAGCCGGGGCTTTCAGCGTGGCCCTTTGCCAGGGGAGGCTTTAAAAGGGTGGGGGAGTCCTCTCACTCTCATTCCAGGACAGCCAAGGGCATCAAAGCAAGGTGAGTCCATCTGTCCCACCCAGCACCAGCCTGACCATCCACCCACCCAGCAAGCCAGGCAGGCAAGCAGGCAGGTTGAGCGGGACAGAGTACCCAGGGTAGGGTAGCAGGCCCCATACTGACTTGGTCTGTCCCCCACCACTTCACACTGCAGCCAAGCAGGCCCAAAGGCCTAACTCTGGGCGGCGGAAACAGAGACCAGGGGCAGACATAGGATGGACAGAGAAAGAGAGATGGAGAGAGGAGAAAAAGAGGAAAAAGGGGGTAAATAGAGAGAAAAATGGTTAGATCGACACAGGAAAAAAAGGGAAAAATAGACAGAGTAGTATCCTGGATATGGACCCTGGCCAGCTGGACTTTCCTCATTCTAATCGGGGATGTGTAAATAGCTGCTGATGATTTCAATCCAGCCTCACACAATGTTCCTGCTGTCCAGGCCAGTTGCTCCACAGCTCATGCTTTTAGGCTCGCTGGGATACTAGCCTCACAGGCGTTTCAGCTCCGAACAACACATAGTTAAATCAAGCCTTTTAGCCCTGCATACAAAGCTAAACCAGCCTTTCCACATTCTAGAGCATTGGCGCTGTACAGGCCTTTTCAGTACAAAAGCAGGCCATGCAGCGTAGCATAGCGTAGCTGTGGTCGTAGAGTATGAATAGTTTACACACATGGATGGAGTCCTGC